>NW_026732661.1:0-293910 GCF_028476545.2 Physella acuta | reverse complement strand
TAGTCAACAGAGAAAGGCTATCCGAGAGGTCAGGGACTTTGACCTTTGACACGCAAGCCTCCGCCCCGTCATCACTGACGTGCAACGTGGCTATTTTTAGCTTACTCGAGCTGTCGTGTTTTCAGCAACAACTAAGAAAAATAATACAGTGAGTCACAAATAGTTAAACATGCTGAAGGTTTGCAGAAAACGGCCTCAGTGTTATTTTTATCAGTAATCAGTGGCGTAGCCAGGAATTGGTCATGGGAGGGATTCAAATATTTTTCCATATGTATAAAATCATTTTATATATATATATATATATATATATATATATATATATATATATATATATATATATATATATATAGGGGTTGAGTCCATGGGGGGTTATAACCCCCCCCCCCCCCCTTGCCTACGCGACTGACAGTAATACTTTTTACAATATCCGGATGAAATTCTGAAATACTTTAGCTAAATTACTGGAAAAAAAATAAATAAAAAAAAATGTATCTACGTTTTTAAGCCTAAAAAAATTGCACGGTTTGAATTTAGTGTGAGGTGGACAATATTTCATTTAGCCAAAGTGCGGAAGGAGTGACAAAAGACACCAGTTTATATTTTGTGGATGGGGGGAATAAAGAATCGGATCAAAACAAAGCAATTTTGCCAAGACACACGTTTTCTTAGTCATTGTTTTAACGTCATCACAAATCACCGCCATCTTGCGCTAAATATAGCTCCACGTTTTCCCCCTCCAAGATCCATGGTCTTTATTTTTGCATGGCGAATCGATTTCTACTACAGCGTAATCGAGTAGTTTTTTCAAAGTAATAAAAGCGAGTACATAACCCAGAGCCAAGCACGGACAAGGGGAGAGAAAAAAAATACAACGATATTCGTCACTATGATGCCGAATCCATTATATCGTAGTATGCTATCGATAATAGTTTAAATATGGAAAGTAGGGTAGACAAAAGAAATACCAGGGACGACAACTCGATATGTTTTGTATGTGTAAAGATTGGAGGTCAAATATAATAATGGTAATGATCTGAGCATTATACCCAAGGAGCCGATTTGCAAGTTTACGCAATTCAATAATTATAGCCCCGGATAGTAGATATTTAGTAGATACAAAGGAGATATGTAGCAGATATGCTACACGAAAATTTCGACAGCGACGAAAGGTCACCTCGTGAGGAGCTAACCGCGTATGCGCGAGAAGGGTGCGCAAGGGGTTTAATCGAAGGCAATCTGCAGCTATTAATGGCTGAAAACATCATAGCGCGCGTCGCAGCTTTAATTTCTTTACTAGCTTCGCTTGTTCCACGGTTCATGTTTTTTTTATTTTTTTCTTTCGTTTATCGACTTCAAAGTTTTTAGCGCGGCGGTCGTACAGTATGTATATACCAAAGTTAGTCAGAGTGTGTTGATTTTTTTTTCGGTGATATGAGTTCACGTGTGCTATGTTTATGGAGTTGTATCGCTATCTCGAGAAAAGGGGAGCTCACTTTGAATGTGAATATATGATTGTGTAAGAATTGAATACCCTAAATTAATTCTTTTTTTTTAATTTAATATCTGGAAAATGTGTGGTTTTATTTTAAGGGTAAGTAACGATTAAGCAATTAGTGTGAATTGCATGTATAATTTAAATGCTATAGCACATTTAGGGTAATTACTATTTTGGTTTTGGTGTAAATTGTTATATCTATACGCATGGGCGGTTATCAGTTGTGTTTTTTTTTTCTAGGGTAGATCACCCATAATTGTAGCAAGTTATGTTCTTGCAAAAAAAAAAAAAAAAAAACGAGAGTTCGCTGAATGTTGTTATGGGGACTGTTGGAAATAATTTAAGACCTTCGCTCTCCATTGTGTTGAGTTGGTTTAAGTCCATGAAGCTTGTTAAGAGCTGGATGATAAACAAAGATTATGGACTTGAACAAAAATCACTTCGATATTTAAGATCGATCGTCTGTAGTCTGACGTCATTCAATCAAGGCGACTTATCTTAAGTAATTAATTTTTACGCCTCCAATTTTGTAAACAAAAAAAAGGGGACGACACAGCCACAATACTAGGCTAATGAATCACCCATCAAGCAAAGGGAAGAAACCCTCCCAAATGCACCGCCCCAACACCTCCCCACCTCTCACCAAATGCACCGACTCAACACCTCCCCACCTCTCACCAAATGCACCGACCCAACACCTCCCCACCTCTCACCAAATGCACCGACCCAACACCTCCCCACCTCTCACCAAATGCACCGACCCAACACCTCCCCACCTCTCACCAAATGCACCGACCCAACACCTCCCCACCTCTCACCAAATGCACCGACCCAACACCTCCCCACCTCTCACCAAATGCACCGACCCAACACCTCCCCACCTCTCACCAAATGCACCGACCCAACACCTCCCCACCTCTCACCAAATGCACCGACCCAACACCTCCCCACCTCTCACCAAATGCACCGACCCAACACCTCCCCACCTCTCACCAAATGCACCGACCCAACACCTCCCCACCTCTCACCAAATGCACCGACCCAACACCTCCCCACCTCTCACCAAATGCACCGACCCAACACCTCCCCACCTCTCACCAAATGCACCGACCCAACACCTCCCCACCTCTCACCAAATGCACCGACCCAACACCTCCCCACCTCTCACCAAATGCACCGCCCCAACACCTCCCCACCTCTCACCAAATGCACCGACCAACACCTCCCCACCTCTCACCAAATGCACCGACCCAACACCTCCCCACCTCTCACCAAATGCACCGACCCAACACCTCCCCACCTCTCACCAAATGCACCGACCCAACACCTCCCCACCTCTCACCAAATGCACCGACCCAACACCTCCCCACCTCTCACCAAATGCACCGACCCAACACCTCCCCACCTCTCACCAAATGCACCGACCCAACACCTCCCCACCTCTCACCAAATGCACCGCCCCAACACCTCCCCACCTCTCACCAAATGCACCCACCCAACACCTCCCCACCTCTCACCAAATGCACCGACCCAACACCTCCCCACCTCTCACCAAATGCACCGACCCAACACCTCCCCACCTCTCACCAAATGCACCGCCCCAACACCTCCCCACCTCTCACCAAATGCACCGCCCCAACACCTCCCCACCTCTCACCAAATGCACCGCCCCAACACCTCCCCACCTCTCACCAAATGCACCGCCCCAACACCTCCCCACCTCTCACCAAATGCACCGACCCAACACCTCCCCACCTCTCACCAAATGCACCGACCCAACACCTCCCCACCTCTCACCAAATGCACCGACCCAACACCTCCCCACCTCTCACCAAATGCACCGACCCAACACCTCCCCACCTCTCACCAAATGCACCGACCCAACACCTCCCCACCTCTCACCAAATGCACCGACCCAACACCTCCCCACCTCTCACCAAATGCACCGACCCAACACCTCCCCACCTCTCACCAAATGCACCGACCCAACACCTCCCCACCTCTCACCAAATGCACCGACCCAACACCTCCCCACCTCTCACCAAATGCACCGACCCAACACCTCCCCACCTCTCACCTAATGCACCGACCCAACACCTCCCCACCTCTCACCAAATGCACCGCCCCAACACCTCCCCACCTCTCACCAAATGCACCGCCCCAACACCTCCCCACCTCTCACCAAATGCACCGACCCAACACCTCCCCACCTCTCACCAAATGCACCGACCCAACACCTCCCCACCTCTCACCAAATGCACCGACCCAACACCTCCCCACCTCTCACCAAATGCACCGACCCAACACCTCCCCACCTCTCACCAAATGCACCGACCCAACACCTCCCCACCTCTCACCAAATGCACCGACCCAACACCTCCCCACCTCTCACCAAATGCACCGCCCCAACACCTCCCCACCTCTCACCAAATGCACCGACCCAACACCTCCCCACCTCTCACCAAATGCACCGACCCAACACCTCCCCACCTCTCACCAAATGCACCGACCCAACACCTCCCCACCTCTCACCAAATGCACCGACCCAACACCTCCCCACCTCTCACCAAATGCACCGACCCAACACCTCCCCACCTCTCACCAAATGCACCGACCCAACACCTCCCCACCTCTCACCAAATGCACCGACCCAACACCTCCCCACCTCTCACCAAATGCACCGACCCAACACCTCCCCACCTCTCACCAAATGCACCGACCCAACACCTCCCCACCTCTCACCTAATGCACCGACCCAACACCTCCCCACCTCTCACCAAATGCACCGACCCAACACCTCCCCACCTCTCACCAAATGCACCGCCCCAACACCTCCCCACCTCTCACCAAATGCACCGCCCCAACACCTCCCCACCTCTCACCAAATGCACCGACCCAACACCTCCCCACCTCTCACCAAATGCACCGACCCAACACCTCCCCACCTCTCACCAAATGCACCGACCCAACACCTCCCCACCTCTCACCAAATGCACCGACCCAACACCTCCCCACCTCTCACCAAATGCACCGACCCAACACCTCCCCACCTCTCACCAAATGCACCGACCCAACACCTCCCCACCTCTCACCAAATGCACCGCCCCAACACCTCCCCACCTCTCACCAAATGCACCGACCCAACACCTCCCCACCTCTCACCAAATGCACCGACCCAACACCTCCCCACCTCTCACCAAATGCACCGACCCAACACCTCCCCACCTCTCACCAAATGCACCGACCCAACACCTCCCCACCTCTCACCAAATGCACCGACCCAACACCTCCCCACCTCTCACCAAATGCACCGACCCAACACCTCCCCACCTCTCACCAAATGCACCGACCCAACACCTCCCCACCTCTCACCGAATGCACCGACCCAACACCTCCCCACCTCTCACCAAATGCACCGACCCAACACCTCCCCACCTCTCACCGAATGCACCGCCCCAACACCTCCCCACCTCTCACCAAATGCACCGCCCCAACACCTCCCCACCTCTCACCAAATGCACCGCCCCAACACCTCCCCACCTCTCACCAAATGCACCGCCCCAACACCTCCCCACCTCTCACCAAATGCACCGCCCCAACACCTCCCCACCTCTCACCAAATGCACCGACCCAACACCTCCCCACCTCTCACCAAATGCACCGACCCAACACCTCCCCACCTCTCACCAAATGCACCGACCCAACACCTCCCCACCTCTCACCAAATGCACCGACCCAACACCTCCCCACCTCTCACCAAATGCACCGACCCAACACCTCCCCACCTCTCACCAAATGCACCGACCCAACACCTCCCCACCTCTCACCAAATGCACCGACCCAACACCTCCCCACCTCTCACCAAATGCACCGACCCAACACCTCCCCACCTCTCACCAAATGCACCGCCCCAACACCTCCCCACCTCTCACCAAATGCACCGACCCAACACCTCCCCACCTCTCACCAAATGCACCGACCCAACACCTCCCCACCTCTCACCAAATGCACCGCCCCAACACCTCCCCACCTCTCACCAAATGCACCGACCCAACACCTCCCCACCTCTCACCAAATGCACCGCCCCAACACCTCCCCACCTCTCACCAAATGCACCGACCCAACACCTCCCCACCTCTCACCAAATGCACCGCCCCAACACCTCCCCACCTCTCACCAAATGCACCGCCCCAACACCTCCCCACCTCTCACCAAATGCACCGCCCCAACACCTCCCCACCTCTCACCAAATGCACCGCCCCAACACCTCCCCACCTCTCACCAAATGCACCGCCCCAACACCTCCCCACCTCTCACCAAATGCACCGCCCCAACACCTCCCCACCTCTCACCAAATGCACCGCCCCAACACCTCCCCACCTCTCACCAAATGCACCGCCCCAACACCTCCCCACCTCTCACCAAATGCACCGACCCAACACCTCCCCACCTCTCACCAAATGCACCGACCCAACACCTCCCCACCTCTCACCAAATGCACCGCCCCAACACCTCCCCACCTCTCACCAAATGCACCGCCCCAACACCTCCCCACCTCTCACCAAATGCACCGCCCCAACACCTCCCCACCTCTCACCAAATGCACCGCCCCAACACCTCCCCACCTCTCACCAAATGCACCGCCCCAACACCTCCCCACCTCTCACCAAATGCATCGCCCCAACACCTCCCCACTTCTCACCAAATGCACCGACCCAACACCTCCCCACCTCTCACCAAATGCACCGCCCCAACACCTCCCCACCTCTCACCAAATGCACCGCCCCAACACCTCCCCACCTCTCACCAAATGCACCGACCCAACACCTCCCCACCTCTCACCAAATGCACCGCCCCAACACCTCCCCACCTCTCACCAAATGCACCGCCCCAACACCTCCCCACCTCTCACCAAATGCACCGACCCAACACCTCCCCACCTCTCACCAAATGCACCGCCCCAACACCTCCCCACCTCTCACCAAATGCACCGACCCAACACCTCCCCACCTCTCACCAAATGCACCGACCCAACACCTCCCCACCTCTCACCAAATGCACCGACCCAACACCTCCCCACCTCTCACCAAATGCACCGACCCAACACCTCCCCACCTCTCACCAAATGCACCGACCCAACACCTCCCCACCTCTCACCAAATGCACCGACCCAACACCTCCCCACCTCTCACCAAATGCACCGACCCAACACCTCCCCACCTCCCCACCTCCCCACCTCTCACCAAATGCACCGACCCAACACCTCCCCACCTCTCACCAAATGCACCGACCCAACACCTCCCCACCTCTCACCAAATGCACCGACCCAACACCTCCCCACCTCTCACCAAATGCACCGACCCAACACCTCCCCACCTCCCCACCTCCCCACCTCCCCACCTCTCACCAAATGCACCGCCCCAACACCTCCCCACCTCTCACCAAATGCACCGACCCAACACCTCCCCACCTCTCACCAAATGCACCGCCCCAACACCTCCCCACCTCTCACCAAATGCACCGCCCCAACACCTCCCCACCTCTCACCAAATGCACCGCCCCAACACCTCCCCACCTCTCACCAAATGCACCGCCCCAACACCTCCCCACCTCTCACCAAATGCACCGCCCCAACACCTCCCCACCTCTCACCAAATGCACCGCCCCAACACCTCCCCACCTCTCACCAAATGCACCGCCCCAACACCTCCCCACCTCTCACCAAATGCACCGCCCCAACACCTCCCCACCTCTCACCAAATGCACCGCCCCAACACCTCCCCACCTCTCACCAAATGCACCGCCCCAACACCTCCCCACCTCTCACCAAATGCACCGCCCCAACACCTCCCCACCTCTCACCAAATGCACCGACCCAACACCTCCCCACCTCTCACCAAATGCACCGCCCCAACACCTCCCCACCTCTCACCAAATGCACCGACCCAACACCTCCCCACCTCTCACCAAATGCACCGCCCCAACACCTCCCCACCTCTCACCAAATGCACCGACCCAACACCTCCCCACCTCTCACCAAATGCACCGACCCAACACCTCCCCACCTCTCACCAAATGCACCGCCCCAACACCTCCCCACCTCTCACCAAATGCACCGCCCCAACACCTCCCCACCTCTCACCAAATGCACCGCCCCAACACCTCCCCACCTCTCACCAAATGCACCGCCCCAACACCTCCCCACCTCTCACCAAATGCACCGACCCAACACCTCCCCACCTCTCACCAAATGCACCGACCCAACACCTCCCCACCTCTCACCAAATGCACCGCCCCAACACCTCCCCACCTCTCACCAAATGCACCGACCCAACACCTCCCCACCTCTCACCAAATGCACCGCCCCAACACCTCCCCACCTCTCACCAAATGCACCGCCCCAACACCTCCCCACCTCTCACCAAATGCACCGACCCAACACCTCCCCACCTCTCACCAAATGCACCGCCCCAACACCTCCCCACCTCTCACCAAATGCACCGACCCAACACCTCCCCACCTCTCACCAAATGCACCGCCCCAACACCTCCCCACCTCTCACCAAATGCACCGCCCCAACACCTCCCCACCTCTCACCAAATGCACCGACCCAACACCTCCCCACCTCTCACCAAATGCACCGCCCCAACACCTCCCCACCTCTCACCAAATGCACCGCCCCAACACCTCCCCACCTCTCACCAAATGCACCGCCCCAACACCTCCCCACCTCTCACCAAATGCACCGCCCCAACACCTCCCCACCTCTCACCAAATGCACCGCCCCAACACCTCCCCACCTCTCACCAAATGCACCGACCCAACACCTCCCCACCTCTCACCAAATGCACCGCCCCAACACCTCCCCACCTCTCACCAAATGCACCGCCTTAACACCTCCCCACCTCTCACCAAATGCACCGACCCAACACCTCCCCACCTCTCACCAAATGCACCGACCCAACACCTCCCCACCTCTCACCAAATGCACCGACCCAACACCTCCCCACCTCCCCACCTCCCCACCTCTCACCCCGCGCCTGTTCTAGCACGGGTGACAGGTTTATCTGGCAGCTAGGTCAAGGTCGCCTGTAAAACAGAGCTCTAACCCTAGCGACGCCCCTGCGCCGCTTCCACTTACGTGTGTGTGGGCTGTCAAGTGATATGTGAGGACAGTTAGCGACACGCCCCTGTGGTGTGAGTGTGTGTGGGTTAAGGGGGGGGGGGGTATTCTCGAACCGTTTCTAATTTATAGAAATTATTGCCCTCTTTCTCCCTCTTTCTCACTCTCTCCTGTTTAACCTCTCTCAAATTTCCTGTTTACCCATCTCTCTGGCTCACACTATCCCCTCTCCTTGTTTTACTCCCGCACTCTCCCCTTCTCCCACAGTCCCGCCTCCTTACCTCTTCTATTCCTCCTTCACTAATTCCTCTTTCTCCGTCACTCCATCTCTCAAACCCTCCTCTCTCCTTTACCTGTAGGCCTACCGTTTGATAATAAAATACAGTACCGTTCACACTGAACTCTCTAATAGCTAGATGAGGCCAACTGTGAGAGAGATTGTTATGTAGATCCTATGTTGAACGTGATGAGGCCAACGATTAGATAGACTGTTGTGGTAGACCTTACATCAGTTCATCAGATATTGCCATTTCTGCACAAGTAACTTTCGTCATGGTCAGATATGTCATGGCCAATTCTATTATGGCCATTCTTTGTTATGACCAACTCCACTAATGGTTTCCCTTCCACCACCCCACCCCCCGTGTCAGCTTTGATCTCTTATCTATATCTACCACAATGTTAACAGCGCGTAACTAAAATAAAAATAAAAATTCCCACATATTCTAAGAAACATCTCTAATTTTTTCTTCATCAAATTTAAAACACCAACAGTTTGACTTCAGAATCATAACGTAAAAAAAAATTCGAGGTCAAATTACAATTTAATTTATTAAAATCCTGAATTCTATCTCTGTTATATCTAAAACCAACCTAGTTATTGTGCTAGGTATGTCGAGGTTGGGGGTCTAAAACTAGAGGATTAACCAGAGGTATCGGTAGATTCCTTTCCACCGCCACAGCCCCGCATTGTTGCCGTTAAGTACTGTGAAACTTGGGACAACCGCTGGGGAGCTTTGAGGTTGGTGCGGTATCCCCCAGTCGCAGCAACTCGGGGGGTAGGGGGCGCCACGTAAGACAGAATCTATTGTTTGCGGTCTGCCCTCGGTACAATTGTACAGTGTATAGTTTGATTAAAATAGAAAGATGGTACTTTTTAGTTGGTGTTTTTTTTTACTTTCATAATTGTCTACTGTTGTGTATGCGATGAGGTTGATTAGCGTGTGTGTGTCTGTGTGTGTGTGTGTGTTCAATTTAAAACATTCACCTGAACAGGGCCCGTGTTGTGTGAGAGTCACTGAACCATGACGGACAGTGCACTTACAACAGAGGACTTAACCTGGGCTAAGACACGTCATAAAACATAACATATGCTGGAATATGACATATGCTGGAATTTGACATATGCTGGAATATGACATATAATGGACCATGACATGCTGGAATATGACATATGCTTGACCATGACATATGCTAGACCATGGCATATGCTAGACCATGACATATGCTGGGCCACGACATATTGTGGAATATGACATGAACTGGACTATGACATATGCTGGACAAAACGGACAAGGATATTTAAAGGACAAGAAAAATGTAAACTTGAGCCAAGTGTGTCAAACAGTACTGCAATAAATTAAACATTTGCCTGTTAATCAAAATATTTTAAGGATTTTTTTTTCTTTTACAGATCGTAAAGAGTAGTGTACTAGAGGTCAAGGTTTCAGTGTAGAGGTCAAGGTTTCAGTGAGCAGTTGCTTAGAGCGGTCAGCGTGCTAGAGTTACCTGTACTGACCTAGGCTGGTCACTGGTCTTCCTGACGCCACAAACATGGTGTGACGCCACTGGCTGACACAACACTCGCAGCCAGACGCATCAGAACTGTGACGCATTTAACGTCTGCAAAACGTTTTTTAAATAATATCAATGCTGTTCTCGTTTGACTTGACAAGTTTAACTCTGAAAATATTAAAATTCGAAATAGTGACTTCAAAAGCGTTACTCCAAATTTGTGATTTCTGAGTTTGACTCCGAATTGGCGAATTCTAAACATTGACTCCAATTTGGTGATTTCTGATCTGTGACTCCAAAAGCCTAACACCAAAACGACAAACACCCTTATTTGTGACTCAAAAAAAAAAAACCTAACTTCTGAACTGTGACTCCAAAAAACGAGATTCTCAAAAGTGTTTACAGGATAATAAATTCTAAAGAGACTTCAAAATCTGGAAAAGTTGTTTCTCCAACGTGTGCTCAAAAGACATTAAAAATCCACTCTTGACTGAGCTTTGATAATCCTACACCGGAGAGACCCACTCCAAAAAACGGGACGCAACGACTAGTTTCTATGTCATACGGGAATCACGTGTACCGACACACAAGGCGGCACCCGGCGGCAGGGACGGGCGATGCGCTAGGGGTGGCAGGTCCCCAGGGTTGAAGATGCTCCATGGTGCACATGTCGAATGCTCCTTGATTCGCTCCGTGCGTGCTTTGTCATGTCACGCGTTGACCAGCTGAGGGCGAGCAAGAGACAGGGCAAGCTGCACACAGCCTATGTTCCTCAGGGCGGCACCGTCACAAAGGTCAGTCAACACGTTGTTTTGTGACTCTTGATGTTAGCGTTCTGTGACTCTTGATGTTATCGTTATGTGACTTTTGATATTATCGTTATGTGACTTGATATTATCGTTATATGACTTTTGATATTATCGTTATGTGACTTTTGATATTATCGATATGTGGATCTCTTTGTTCTCTTTGTTCTGTGACTCTTGATATATCGTTCTGTGACTCTTGATATTGTTATGTAACTTGTGATATTATCGTTCTGTGACTCTTTATATCGTTGTTCTGTGACTCCTGAAATGTGGATATCTTTGTTCTGTGACTCGCAACATTGTTGTTTGTGACTCCTGATATTGTTCAGTAACTCTTGATATCATTGTCCTGTGACTCTTGTTATCATTCTGTTCTCTTCTTCTCTGACTCTTGATGTCATTGTTCTTTATATCATGGTTCTGTGACTGTTGTGGGTAAAAAAAAAAACTTTAAAACACAAATTCTAATATTTAGAGAATTTTTTTTTAATTAAAAAAGGGTGAAAAAAAGAAATTGATCATGAATTCAAACTTGAATTAGAAATGAATGGAAGATAACGAGGTATTCTAAAAAATTAAGTTACAAGATTTTCTATGGCGGTGAGGGGTGGGGGTAGGAATGTAATACGTTCTGATTATACATTTAGACCATTTGAATATCAACGGGGTTGTTGATATTTTTTCGACTGATAAAGCGATTTTGTAATTTCCCTATAGGGAAATAATTTTCCGATGGGGATTTCAAACTTCCAATATGGTATTTTATATTTAAAGATAAAAATCTAATACATAAGTGTAAAAAAAAACTTCCCTAATATTCTGACACTGTATACCTGAAATTAGTTTCTCAAACGTGGAAGTTTTGAAATTGGTGAGGAAATACTGGGAATTTCCGATGTGTTGAAACTCACATCTTTCGATATCAAATATCAGTGTTAAATGCCTTCATTGTCACGAGTCAGATAAATTGCTTTCACATTTATGAATAATTAAAGCCCATGTTTTTAAATAAATAAACCTTTTTCTGTTGTCTCTGTAGTTAAATCGTTTAAAAATAACCTACAATTTGATGAGAAAATGCTTTTTACACTAAAATATTCAATTGAGAAAATGACAAACAAATGAAAAGAAACGTTCACTGTATAGTATTGCAGGACAATATATATATATATATATATATATATATATATATATATATATATATATATATATATATATATATATATATATATATATATATATATATATATATATATATATATATATATATATATATATATATATATATATATATATATATATATATATATATATATATATATATATATATATATATATATATATATATATATATATATAATCTGCTCTTTGCCTTTATGTTCTTTATTTAGCAATGTCGATATACATATAGATACATAATACAATGACATATTAAATGCCACACATAACAAATCGCACCCCAAGACTTTAAGGTCTAACTGCATTTAAAGAAAATTTGTTTAAAAAAGTGTGCCAATTAAGAAATGTCATGGAAGCAGAGAGTGTAGAGGGTGGCGTTTAAGTGTAGGAACGTATGTAGTTTGATTTGGTTTAGCTATGATAAGGATATCATTCGCGTATGTGTGTAGTCGAGCACTGAATCAGCTCCTCCAATTTACCGAAGATCCGACACAAATGTACACTCTTTTGCCAGCAATTTGTATGAATATACTAGCCGATATTAGAGCAGTCGAACAAACAAATTCCTTTACAAATAACTGCTAAAAGATGGAGCTTAGCGGACAGGATATAACAAACCTCTCAAATTTGTATTGAGACAGCGATCTTTCTGCAGAGGTGAATGCGAAATGTAAATGGATTAAACGATGCAAAGAAGTTTATTTGTATTTGAAAAAATGAGTTTTGTCAATACGCCGAAAAGGTTTTTATATGCCGTACCAAAGAGTTAGGATGAAGATTAGCTTGAGTAAATAAGACGTCCCAACTTTGATGGGTACCTGGTTATTGTACAGGGAAGTAAAGGTGGCGGTGCATAGAACTGGCAACACTATATTTTTTGATGTCACTGTAACAGGTGAACTCTACTTCATTTAACTACACGCCAAAAAAAATCGTTAAAGGAAGAATTTAATATTTTACATCTTGAAAATGTTTAGCTAGGAAAGAATATCCGGCCTTGTTCCCGACGGAATAGTTTAATGTAGTATTGTTCCCGACGGAATAGTTAAATTCAGTATTGTTCCCGACGGAATAGTTTAATGTCGTCTTTTTCGGGGTGTAATATTTATTTACGTTCTTGTTACTATTATAAATGTATACACCGTCTTCTTCCTGGTGTTATATATGTATATCCCGTCTTGTTAATGGGGTTATATATTTATATACCGTCTTGTTCCTGGGGTTATATATCTATATACCGTCTCGTTCCCAGTGTTATATATTTATATACCATCTTGTTCCTGGTGTTATATATTTATATACCGTCTTGTTCCTGGGGTTATATATCCATATACAGTCTTGTTCCCAGTGTTATATATTTATATACCATCTTGTTCCTGGTGTTATATATCTATATACCGTCTTGTTCCCAGTGTTATATATTTACATACCGTCTTGTACCTGGTGTTATATATTTATATACCGTCTTGTTCCTGGGGTTATATATCTATATACGTTCTTGTTCCTGGTGTTATATATTTATATACCGTCCTGTTCCCGATGTAATATTTGGCTTGTGTTTGTCCTCAGGTGAAAACGGTTCCTGGCCACTTCCGGTTGGCTCTGATGATCCTGCTTGTGTTTGTCACGGACCAGGTCTGCTGCACGGCGATGGTGGAGGAACACGAGACGTCGGTGACGTTCCGCACGAAGATCTGTCAGAAGCTCTCCCCGACGGAGCTCAAGAAACGCCTCGGCCCGGCGTTTGACGACAAAATGATGGCCGACATGCCCCCGGGCGCCGAGGCGGGACCCGACCCGGGTAACCTTGACCCGGGTCGTATGGGTTTCCTCGGCGACGACCCCAGCGTCGTGAAGCCTTTTATGGGCAGCGAGAATGACTGGGTTGAGGAAGACGGAAGCGAGCCGGGGACGGAGTTTCAGAAAAGAACGGAAGTGTACAGAGACGTTGAGGTGGTGGAGAAGACAAACGATCCGGACGCCGGAAGGTCCTGGCTCCCGCGGAAAGTTCTCAACAGAGGAGCCAGCGAGGACGCGAAACGGGAAAATGCGAACCACAGGTCGCCGTCGAACAACAAGAGGAGGGTGGATATCTCTAAATCTTACTCGTTCATGAGGCGGAGACGGTCTCTGGAAGAGGCGGCGCCTCCTCCTCGCGGGAAAAATTCCGATAGGGACAGCGACACCCCGGAAGACGTGCATTCCGAGGAAGATTACGAGGACGAAGCCGGCGAGGGGAAGGATAAAAAATCAAATGACAATTTCCTGGCTCTGAAGATAGCCACGACGGATAAAAATAAATCCATGCGGAAAAATCTGAAAAAAAAATTCCGACAGAAAACGAAAAATATGAGCAAGCCGCCTCCGTGGGAGTGTAAGATGGAGAGATCGGCGCGGTTGTTGGGGTACGGGTTTTTCCCGCGGGTGATTTGGGAGGGGAGGTGCTTAACGGACAAGTGCTTCTACAGGCTGTACAGCTGCCAGCCGGTCAAGTACGTGGTCAAGCTGTTGTCCCGGGACCCCGCCACCTGCAACCCCCTCCCCAGCTTAACCAACGCCACCGTCTTCGAGGAGAAGTGGGACCTGCAGGACTATCACGTGATTGTGGGCTGCAACTGTGTCAGTCTGGCGGCCAATGCCAACACGAGCTCCAGAAAACACAAGTCTCGAACCCGGAGCTAAACCTCGGGAAAGTCCACTTTTTAAAAAAATAAGGTGGATAGCTTGAACATTGCGTGTTAACATTTGATCCAGAAGACGACACAAACATGCTAACACCCCCCTCCGTGAGTGAATAGACTCACCCGACGGATGTTGGCCATTTTTATTTAAAATCCTTGACTTCATTAACTTTGTGACATCACTGAAAAAAACAAAACAACAACCGAAAACTCACATCTTGATCGCTGTTTTCATTTTGTTTTCTTCAAATGTTTTTTAAAGATCAAATTTTAGGAGCGGATTCTGCGGTTTAAAGGTGCTTTTGTGTTCGTGTGTCGTCTGTTCGATGTGCCCGTATCTGTTGCTGAGGATCGTTCAGAATTCCAGAATGCTGAAGTCTAACTATTCAGGTTTGGTTTTTAAAAAAAAACTGAAATTATTTTCAACTTGCTGGAAATCTCTTGTAGACGGGCACTGTGCGATAGGTCAAGGTGGGCCTGAAAAAGGTCAAGGATGGCATGCTGAAGGTTAAGGCTGGCCATTAATATTCACAGATGGCTAAAAAAAAACGCCAGTGAATTAAACTGCTTAACCAATGAAAAGTCAGGGAAGGCCAATGATATTCTCTGCGGGCCAAAGAAAAGTAACCACGGCTGGCTGAACATTAGAACAGTGCAGGCCAAGGCCGATTGACAATAGGACAGTGAAGGTCAAGGTCGATGAACACTAGGAAAGTGAAGGCCAAGGCCGATCAACAATAGGACCGTGTAGGCCAAGGCGAACCAAGGGTCAGCGGTTAAAACTGGTCCCACAAGCTTCTCAATAGACGGTACAGTGAAAGCTGTTTTATCCACAAGGATTATCTTTCTGTTACATCCACAAATATCTCCTCGAGTAATTTCATCCGCATTTGTTCGAACCTCGAGACTCGGACAGATCAACACATTCTGTCATGCCCGTAGCTGTATCATCGTTCGAACCTCGAGACTCAGAGATCATCATCGTACTTGTATCATCGTTCCAACCTCGAGACTCGAACAGATCATCATCTTCTGTCATTCCCGTAGCTGTATCATTGTTCGAACCTCGAGACTCAGAGATCTTCATCGTAGCTGTTTCATTGTTCGAACCTCGAGACTCGAACAGATCATCATCTCCTGTCATTCCCGTAGCTGTTTCATCGTTCGAACCTCGAGACTCGAACAGATCATCATCTTCTGTCATTCCCGTAGCTCTATCATTCCTCTCTGTCTCTATCATTCCCTCCTCCTCCAACATAAAAACAAAGACATTTTGTAGAGCCAGTTACCTTGTACATAGACCACTCTAATTATAGTTTAACAAATCCACCACGGTGGTGCTGCTCTAGCACCACCACACAACCACACCGACCACATGTACGGTGGTGCGGCGTGACTGGGGCCAAACCCCCACGATATGACGTGTGTTTCATTAGAAACTAATTAAATAAAACAAAAACAAAAAAATGGCAAATTGTTCGTTTTCGTATTTACGTATATTGTTTTTTTTAAAAAAAATGTCTATCAGATCTGTATTCAATACGCGAAGAAGCCCCATATGTGAAATGTGAAACCTGTAGGGCTTTATGTTGATCTGTGATTTTTCTTTAGAAAAAAAAAAACATTCGATCACAGTTTGTCGAAGGGTGACATTTGAGATGGTTTGGTGTTGCCGATTTGACAACGTGTCGGGTTATTATACCAACTGTATCGGGTATGTGCCAGTATGTCCCAGTTTAAATTTGAAAAGCTGCTGTAGCGGTGTATGGTTGATGGCGTGAATGGTGAGTGATCGTGTTTCACACTCGCGGTTTGTGGGGGAGGGGGGGGGGGCGTGTTGTTGTTGGCACAAGATGGAATGAAATATTTTTTTATTTATGATACTGCTTTTAAATGCAACGATTTCCTGGCTATTGGTTTATGTAAAATGTTTTATGAATATGAATAGAGAAAGGTCTGCTGCGCAGGTGTAGCACTGTCTTCTTGTCGAAGGGAGATGTCTGTCGAAAGCTAAGTGGATTAGGGTTAAGTGGATTAGGGAGGGGTCCTGGGTTTGGTGGCTGTTGTATTTTCCCCGCCCTCACAAAGTTATTGGGGTATTAGACATGTAAACAGTGCGCGTTGCTGCGGAATTTTTTTCCGTAGTTTGTTGTGATTATGGCGGGTGAAATACTGTTAGAGTTGAGGGTAGCTCGGTGGGGTGGAGGGGGGGGGAGTTGAGGGGACGGATGGGGTAGAATTAAACATGGTAGTGAAATCAGTTTGGTAGGAATTTTTAGCAAACTTATAGAATTTAGGATAATTTGTAGGGTTTGGGATAATTTGCAGGATTTGAGATATATTGTAGGATTTGGGATATTTTGTAGGATTTGGGATAATTTGTAGGATTTGAGATAGATTGTAGGATTTGGGATATTTTGTAGGATTTGGGATAATTTGTAGGATTTGAGATAGATTGTAGGATTTGGGATAATGTGTGGACTGAGTAGAGTTGTTGAAGGGTTCGGGATATTTCTGAGATCTAGGGTATTTATTGGAGGGTTTTTTGGGTTTGGGATAGTCAAGTGGATTTGGGATAGTCCCGAAGATTTGGGATAGTCCTGAAGATTTGTATAGTTTAATGGGTTTGGAGAAATTTTGAGGCTTGGCCTACACATGCACTGGGGAAGAAAACAAACGCATGGTGTATATCAAGATATAGAGGTCAGATTCTAGGATAATATTGACAGATTTATTCGTATTTGCTACCACTCAACATAATGTCGACTGTGGTTCAAGGTCAATGGCAGTACCAAGGTCTTCTGTGGACCCAAGGACAATGGTACATTTAGTTGACCAAGGTCACCTGAGGACACAAGGTCACCAGTAGACCAAGGTCACCGGTAGACCAAGATCATTAGTAGACCAAGGTCATTAGTAGAGTATTTAACTAGCCAGTGCTACCCGAGTTGAAGATACCCGGGACAATTTATCTCCCCTGTTTTTGTATATTTACACATAGGTCCGTATATTTATATGTATTGTACATTTAATAGTAACATGAATGTATACAATTGTTTCAATGTTGTAGTAAGTAAGTCTTACACCCCCGGGGCGGGGTGGGAGGTTAGCCTCCCCTAGGATTAACCTACCTTTCTCCTCCTCTTCTCTATATTATTATTATTAAAATTATTTATTTTATTTCTATTTGTAAGATGAATATGACACTTTAAGATAATCAACGTTATAAATGGTGACTTGCCTTTTTGTTGTTTTTTCTATCAATAATTTTGTATGTACTTTTTTTTTCGGTTTGTAGACTTTACTTTTTTGTTTATGAAGACACGCATATACAGACACACCCACGCACACACATAATCACGCATACACACCATAGAAACACACTATATAACTCAAGATTGCTACCCGATATTCTGGAATTTGGGTCCCGGTTCGAGTCCTTGTGACGTCCTGAAATGCGCCAATCTTTGATGAGCACCTGACTTACGCTATGTGAATATAGTGCGTCTGAGCATAGTGCTGACCAGTGCTGACCACACTTACTTCGTATGCCGAGGTCACAGAAACGTGAACTTTACTTCATCAGACCCGTGGACTGCCTGATTCCAAAGAGAGAAAAAAATTATGCACACACGCACAAAAAATCGACCAAAACTAATATTTTATATACAACGTAATTCTCTAATGATGCGAGAATAGAAAAATCGTGTACAAGAAGATTATGGTCCATTTCTATTTGGAAGGTTTGAAAATCGAAGGCACTTTAGGCCATTGCATTACTGTTTGAATCAACCCCGAGTTGTGAATAGAGTTGTGAAGAGAACAGCGCCTAATGTTTTTGTGGCGATGATTGTCGTGATAAATAGCGGTTTATCTCGGTTTTATGCTAGAAATAAAGTTCATGTTAACATTATAAACTGAACACACTGAAATAACTGTAATGGTCGCTTTAATGCTGGGGGGGGGGGGGGGTGTAGAGGGGGAAGTGGTTCTAGTTGTAATAATAACTTCAACATTAACGTTTCCGTGATGGTGTGATAGTGTATACTTAACAACAACCACCAAACATCAGCGTTACTGTGGTGGTCTAGACCTAACAACAACCACCAAACATCAACGTTGCTGTAGTGGTCTAGACGTAACAACAACTACAAACATCGGCGTTTTGTGATCTAGACCTAACAATAACTACCAAACCACCAAACATCAACGTTGCTGTGGTGATCTAGACCTAAAAACAACTAAGAAACATGGACGATACAAAGGTGGATAGAGTGTTAAATTTTAAAAATAAATACCACACGTTTTGAATGGAATAGAGCTCTAGCCTTAGACCGCACACGTGTATAAAAGAAATTAGCAATCCATCAATCTTAGTTCGATCGCCGATTGATTTTAAAAACCAAACAAACGACATAGTTCAAAACAATTGTGCTGACTACAACAAACTTTTAATATACACTACAAACATGGAGAAACACAACAAAACGAAAGCTGTTTAGTACCTTCATCACGTGATGACCACATTTTCTCCTTTCTCGAGACCTACTGTAACCCTCCCCACCCATCAGGGTAATCATTTGATACTTTGACAACCAGTGGCACACAAGTTAATCTTGTACGTCCATTATAGGGGCACCTTAACATTGATTACACCAAGGATTGAAGCTGAAAATCAAGCTCAAGGAAACGAGTTTCAATGTTTCAAATTTATATGAGCTTTGTCTTCGTCGAACCATATTTTTAAAATTAACGTCTTCTCGCACGGTTTAATTTAGTGAAAGATTTATTGGTTAACAATTAAAATTTTTGGCAATTAATAATAACGTGATTTTAGAACCACTTAAACGCTCTGTTTTTAATTTGGTTCCTATGACGTCAGCCCGATGTTAAAATCTGATGGATTAGGGGAAAAACTGTACCCTTGTCAACACAATGCTGACCATTTATTCCCAAACTCCCATGTTACATTGATCTACATTAGATGATGGTTTCATGTGCAGGCGAGGAAGAAACTGTTTTTTAAATGATAAGTTAGGTTTGGTAGGTTGTGTGTTGTTGGTTTGTGTCTGGTAGGTTGTGTCTGGTAGGTTGTGTCTGGTAGGTTGTGTGTTGTTGGTTTGTGTCTGGTAGGTTGTGTCTGGTAGGTTGTGTCTGGTAGGTTGTGTCTGGTAGGTTGTGTCTGGTAGGTTGTGTGTTGTTGGTTTGTGTCTGGTAGGTTGTGTCTGGTAGGTTGTGTCTGGTAGGTTGTGTCTGGTAGGTTGTTGTTGTGTCTGGTAGGTTTTGTCTGGTAGGTTGTGTCTGGTAGGTTGTGTCTGGTAGGTTGTTGTTGTGTCTGGTAGGTT
Source organism: Physella acuta (assembly GCF_028476545.2). Lineage (NCBI taxonomy): Eukaryota > Metazoa > Mollusca > Gastropoda > Physidae > Physella > Physella acuta. The sequence continues at coordinate 273,484 of NW_026732661.1, read as the reverse complement.
TTGTCTGGTAGGTTGTGTCTGGTAGGTTGTAGGTTGTGTCTGGTAGGTTGTGTGTTGTAGATTGTAGGTTGTGTCTGGTAGGTTGTGTGTTGTAGGTTGTTGTTGTGTCTAGTAGGTTGTGTCTGGTAGGTTGTTTCTGGTAGGTTGTAGGTTGTGTCTGGTAGGTTGTTGTTGTGTCTGGTAGGTTGTTGTTGTGTCTGGTAGGTTGTGTCTGGTAGGTTGTTGTTGTGTCTGGTAGGTTTTGTGTTGTAGGTTGTGTGTTGTGTCTGGTAGGTTTTGTGTTGTAGGTTGTGTGTTGTGTCTGGTAGGTTGTGTGTTGTAGGTTGTGTGTTGTGTCTGGTAGGTTTTGTGTTGTAGGTTGTTGTTGTGTCTGGTAGGTTGTTGTTGTGTCTGGTAGGTTGTGTGTTGTAGGTTGTGTGTTGTGTCTGGTGGGTTTTGTCTGGTAGGTTGTGTCTGGTAGGTTGTGTGTTGTAGGTTGTGTGTTGTGTCTGGTAGGTTTTGTCTGGTAAGTTGTGTCTGGTAGGTTGTGTGTTGTAGGTTGTTGTTGTGTCTGGTAGGTTTTGTCTGGTAGGTTGTGTCTGGTAGGTTGTTGTTGTGTCTGGTAGGTTTTGTGTATCATTACTTACACCAGCAACACTTCCCTTCCTGTTACCTGTCTAGGTCATGTAGCTACTCTAGGTGACACTAACTTTCCCATAGGTCAACGGTTCTCAACCTTACAACCAGGTATCTGTTCATATTTCAATGTTAACCCGACCTGTTTAATAATTTTTGAGCCTATACATTGCATCTATCCTTAAAATTGTACGATCAATAGTCATGAATCTAGAACAAATTACTAGCTAGTTCTACAACATGTTGCTAGTCTCACTTCTAGCATTCAAACAGGCGACCACGAATCGAGCTCAAGACCAACGCGCTCGACAACTTTTGAGCTTCCGCTAGAAAACTCTCTGAACCGCTGCTCTTACGCCACGCGAGACACGGTATGTCACGCCATTACTAAGTCGGTGAAGACGTGTCGCCCTAGCCTTGAACAAGGTGCGGCAGCCTACTAATTTAGCCGGAAGTTGTGTTCACCGTCTACTACATCGGTACCCTAGAATCTATTTTTCTTGTGTGTCATCTGGACTAGTGTATTCACGTCGACAACACAAACACGATAGGTGAACGGGTTTTTGTTCTTTATTGTTAACTGGGGCCTGACTTGATCGTAAAAATAATTTCTACTAATCGGGCTAAACTCCACTTGAACATTGGATTGTTTTAACTCTGGGAATAGACTTTTCTTTCAGACCTAACGATCCATAGGGCAGATGAAGTATAGTTTACACGTTTCTTAACCTCAGCACTATTACTTTCCCCAACGTTGGTCAGGTACGCATCAGAGCTGGGTGGACTCAGGCAGTGTTTTTTCTAGAATTTTTTCTCCGGGGGGGGGGGGGGTTACTTTATATTTTAGGGGTGACGGTAGACTTTCTTCGGAAGATGCCTGGAAGAAACTCTGGACTCAGGGACGTCCTACTGTCCCGAGATCCGAACTCATGACCTTCCTGCTAGCAGCCGAACGCTCTACCATTCGACCACGGCGTTCACATTATTTTAACTCGTCTGTCCAATTTAAAAATGTGAACAGCGGTTGTCTTACATCAGGGGTCTCCAAACTTTTCAGTCCGAGGGCCTCATTAACTATCAAATTTCAGTTCGGGGGCCAGTTTCTTCCAGGCATGCATTCGATTTTTCTGGGCTAAGTTCCTCAACAATCACCGACAAACGATATTTCGTTGGGCAAAAACATCTACGCGGGCCGGATGAGAGGAGTTCGCGGGCCGCATCCGGCCCGCGGGCCGTAGTTTGGAGACCCCTGTCTTACATGAACAAAATGATAGCACTTTAGTGCAATGGAATTCCCCTAACTCTACTTCATCTAATTTATTGATAGATTATTACTTTATTGATAGAATATTATATTCATAGACTCGCGCGCTACAGATCTAAACTTTCCGGAGCAGTGTTTCTTTCAGACATATTTCTCCGGATGTGGGGGTGGGGCGCTTGAAACTTCAGGGGTGGAGCAGCTGAAACGTCCGGTGAGGGATGGGGGGGGGGGGGCACTGGTTAAAAAAATTCGATATAACTGATATACTTTTGTATGTAATCAGGTGGGGTGTGTGTGGGGGGGGGGGGGGGGGGGGCTAATGTATTGCCAGAACACTGGTTTAGCGGTCTACCATAACAATATATAGGTAAATCCGGTTAAAAATTGTATTACTAAACTGAGGGTGGATAAAAGAATACACAATTTATTTAAATTTACGATAGTCAATTAAAAAACGACTAATATAATTCGTTTCTAATTGACGTCACATTTTTTACATTAAAATAATAATTTTGAAACTGAATTGCCGTGTGACGTCATTTTAGCGGAGGTGTTTTTTTTTTTTTTACGTGTTACAACTAGAGTGGGGGTGGAGATAGGTAAAAAAAATGTGAAAAAAGTACTGACTTCCTTTAAAGGTGACCCCTTTTTACATTAATCTCGAAATAAATCGTACGCACGTAATTTCTATGTTGATATATTTCCTATCTGTCTTCTTCCTAACGAACATCAGACCTAGGAGATTTTAGGTTAAGCAATTCGGCTTTACAAACTATTCAGTCGCGGGAGTTTACTTTCCGAAGACGTTGAACCGTTGAATCTGTAGACGGGGGTGGGTTGGGGGTTCGGGGAGGACGCTGGGGGGGGGGGGTCAATGTGGGGGTGGTGGGTCGGAGTGGGAGTTAGAATCTATGATATATAAATAAATGGAGTTCCAAACATCAGATTGCGTTTGAAATCAGCTAAAAAAAAGAAAACTGATGTTAAGTTTTTCTTGTACCCCCCCCCCCCCCACCGGGTCCCCCTCCCTAACCCATATGTAGGCGTGGGATGAGTCAGTGTCTGATTGGGCCGAGCGAGGTCTGGGCGATGAACCAGCGGACTTAGATAGATATTTCAGGCAAATAACTCCAGCCCAATCTAAACACGGTACCAGATGAGTAATCGAGGTTTGTGGGGAGGGGGGGTGTGGAGGTGGGGTGGGGGTGGATCCAAGGATGTCAGAAGATCTCCGTCAACTCGGCCGGCCATTTCTTGGCAACTGGCCCTAACCGCGTCATACTTTGGGGGAGTAAAAAAATATTTGGAGGTGGGGGTGGGTGGGACTTGACCTTTGACCGAGTGCGTGGGTGGCGCGGCTAGCAAATTACTTATTGAATTAACCAATCATAGACGCGAGCAAAAAAAAAACACACACACACACATCCACCACAACTCACCCCCCCCCCCCCACTTCCCTTTTCCGGAAACGAAAAAAAAAATTGTTTCCATATATGGAAAAAAAAATGTCTTTCGTAATGTTCATACTTTTCTCTATTTGCTTAACAACAAAAAATGTAAAAGAATCTAAAAAAAAAAACATGGTAGACAAGTATAAACACATACACTCCAACCAATAAAAAAAAGGAGCACTTAATTCAGAACATAGAGTAACACATCCATCAAATGTTTACTTCAGCGCGACTGATGTCGATCTAAATTGGTTCGACTCCAGTTTTAATACACGGGTTCATGGATGACGCAAGCAAACGCGTCAGCGTCCGGCTCGCGCTAAGCGTGACCTTTTATTTTTTGGGGGTTGTTCCGCCCTACTTTGTTTATCAAAATGTTGATGTTCCATTAGAACAATATGTACTTTATGTAAACGTTTTTTTTTTCTTTTGTGTAATATGTTTTTCAGAAAAAAAAAACATAATCAAATAAGAAATTGTAATAATAAGAAATAGTAAGAAATAAAATATGAACGTTAACGCAAAAAAAAAATTAATAATAATAATTAGCTTTTCATAATTTTAAAAGTTATTATTAATTTAATTAGACAAAGCTCTTGTCAATAATTAATTATTTAACATCTTCATTTCTCTATAAATAGATGTTATATACAATTTTTAAACCGGAAGATGCTCAACAGAAAATTGCGCACAAAAAGTGCGCAATGGCATTTTTGTTTACTTCAATTGAACAGTTATAGACATTAACAAAGGATGACTACATTGTCATGTACATTGTAACATAATAAAACATATCTCCACGAAATATGCCAAAATTAAAGTCCATTAGTATAATTAGATTGTGAATAATTTTTTTGTTTACGCGCTTTTCTGATTGCGCATTTTTCTGGGTACCGGTTAGAAATAAGAGAACGTGTTTTTCACCATATAAAAATAGTAGATCTAGTATCACTATTTGATTCACTCGCTCGTAAAGTTTTCTCCTGAACACACTAAATAACAAAACAAAATAAAAACAACGACAAGCCAGGAACAATAACTCATTTAATTATCCATTCTTAAGTCCCCTAACGGGAAACGGAAGCCCCTACGTATTAGAATATTTCGCTTTGATGGTCGTCGTGGCTCTTGTCGGTCTCGCTGGACTACTCTCTACGGGCGAATATAGCAGGGAGGGGGTGAGCAGTGTGAGGGGTTTATCACCCTCACACTCACCCACACGTTCTCCCACACTAGTCTGCTAATACAGGAGATGTGAGCACCCACACGTTGACACACACTCACACAATAACACACAGAGAGAAGTGCTCATGTGGAGTATTTCATCACACACACACACACACACACACATATATATATATATATATATATATATATATATATATATATATATATATATATATATATATATATATATATATATATATATATCACTTACACAGGGGACATGAAGCTTACATTGAATGTTTAATCACATACATATACACATACACGCGCACTGACATACGTAAACTCACTCAACAACATACTCGAACACAGTCAGTCTATTTCACACTCACCTTAAAATCAAACACACATACATCTCCCACACAAACACACAGTTTCCCCCACACAAAGTCCTCAGAGACCTGTAGTGGATGGCTAGGCGGATTGCATTAGACAAGGGTCTCGCCGTATATCGTTACATAAACCATCAGTGCTGCTGTTCCGCGTCCGTTGTTCTCTGTGTGGCGCAATGTCTAGTCTATGGTACCTGCTGGACATGGCCCAGTGTATCTTGGTATGTGAGGTTTGGGCCATCAGGACAGGTTAGGGGCCATGGTACAGGTTTGGGCCAACAATAGTATAGTCTAGATTAATATTAATGGCCATCATTGCAAGTTGCGGCCAACATTACAGGAAATGGCAATTATTACAAGTTAGGGCCAACATTACAGTAAATGGCCATGATTACAAATTAGGGCCAACGTTACAGGAAATGGCCATGATTACAAGTTGTGGCCAACATTACAGTAAATGGCCATGATTACAAGTTGTGGCCAACATTACAGTAAATGGCCATGATTACAAGTTGTGGCCAACATTACAGTAAATGGCCATGATTACAAGTTGTGGCCAACATTACAGTAAATGGCCATGATTACAAGTTGTGGCCAACATTACAAAATTGGGCTAAGAGTATAGGTAATGGCCATTATTACTTGTTGGGGTCAACATTACAGGAGATGGCCATAATTCCAACAAATTGCCACCAACATTACATTCCAAAAGTGCAGTGAAGGTGAAGTTGAATGTAAGAAATATTTGTGATGTCTTTTATGAGCAGAATGACAGAAACTGGGACAGCAGGTCTAGAAATAGACCGCCGTTTTTATTTATTTAATTTCTTATGACATTTAAGGCAAACTTTCGTCATATTGAAGTACAAGTGAACTGCCGTATTAAATTAGGGATTTTTTTCCATTATTAATTTTGTTGATTTTAAAAATTAAAAACTGCATTTATTTATCATTAATTTGATACCCATTTATTCTTATAGAAAATGCTTTTCTAAGGGGTTCGTCATTATATGGCTTCCATGTTAAACCCATATTTCTTTGAAAAGCCATGATCGCCTTTACCCTTTGTTGTTGAAAGTTCAGCCGTAGCTCACAAAAATGTATCGACTACTTTTGTATTAAGTACACCCCAGCTAAATACACAACCCAGTTAAATTCACAACCTAGCTAAATATACAACTCAGTTAAATAACACCCCGGCTAAATATACAACCCAGCTAAATATACAACCCAGCTAAATACACAACCTAGCTAAATACACAACTCAGTTAAATACACAACCTAGCTAAATACAAACCCCTGCTAAATACACAACCCAGCTAAATATACAACTCAGCTAAATACACAACCCAGCTAAATATACAACTCAGTTAAATAACACCCCGGCTAAATATACAACCCAGCTAAATATACAACCCAGCTAAATACACAACCCAGCTAAATACACAACCCAGCTAAATATACAACTCTGTTAAATATACACTCCGATTAAATACACAACCCAGCTAAATACACAACCCAGCTAAATACACAACCCAACTAAATACACAACCCAACTAAATACTAAACCCAACTAAATACACAACCCAACTAAATACACAACCCAACTAAATACACAACCCAACTAAATACTAAACCCAACTAAATACACAACCCAACTAAATACACAACCCAACTAAATACACAACCCAACTAAATACACAACTAAATACACAACCCAGCTAAATACACAACCCAGCTAAATACACAACCCAACTAAATACACAACCCAACTAAATACTAAACCCAGCTAAATACACAACCCAGCTAAATACACAACCCAACTAAATACACAACCCAACTAAATACACAACCCAGCTAAATACACAACCCAACTAAATACACAACCCAACTAAATACACAACCCAACTAAATACACAACCCAACTAAATACACAACTAAATACACAACCCAACTAAATACACAACCCAACTAAATACACACCCCAGCTAAATACACAACCCAGCTAAATACACAACCCAGCTAATTACACCCCCCCCCCCCCCCACACTGTCCCTGTTGTATTAATACACCCGAGCTAAATATATCCCATACTCTCGTAAACTTCATGAAAAGTGTCGCATTAATTATTGATTGGATCTGGCTCCTTAACACGTAACACCGCGGCCAAATGTACACGTACACTGTAGACAAGTTAGCATTTACAGAACGCTAGTGATGAACTACCTCATACGATGGTTAAAGACAAGTTTGCATTTACAGAAGGCTAGTGATGAACTACCTCATACGATGTTTAAAGACAAGTTTGCATTAACAGAAGGCTAGTGATGAACTACCTCATACGATTTTTAGAGACAAGTTTGCATTAACAGAACGCTGATGATGAACTACCTCATACGATGTTTAAAGACAAGTTTGCGTGTGCAGAAAGTTGGAGGATGATCCTGCGCAAACACAATCGAAAACATCACCCAGACAAAACCAGGCCCTTGTGGACGGCCAGTCTGGAATAACTAGACGGCCAAAGTCTGGAGTAACTAGACGGCCAGATCTGTTATTTAAATGGACTCCAGATTTGTTATTTAATAATTTTACTTTGGATCTTTGAGGGAGGCAAATACAGCCGATTCTGTCTCAGTTTAAAGATAATTTTAGGATAGTTTTTGGGTAGTTTTATGATAGTTTTAGGGCAGTTTTAGGATAGTTTTAGGATAGTCTTAGGACAGCTGAGTTAGCTAAATAAAAGATTATTCTATCTCACTTTAAGGATAGTTGGTGCAACTAACAGCCATAATTCCACCATCTAACTTGTATGATTTAAAAGTTAGCAAGTGCTCAGTGATTACATCTAACTTGTATCATTTAGGAGCTAACACAAACGTTCATATAACTTGTATGATTGAAGAATTAGCAAACGCGCAATGATTGCATCAAACTTGTATGATTGAGAAACTAACAAAAATGCCCATGTAATTTGTTTGAAAGAAGAGTTAGCAAATGCGGAATGATTCCATCTTACGTGTATGATTGAAGAGACAACAAATACTCAATGATTCCATCTAACGTGCATGATTGAAGTAGCAACAAATACTCAATGATTCCATCTAACTTGTATGATTGAAGTAGCAACAAATGCGCAACGATTCCATCTAACTTGTATGATTGAAGTAGCAACACATGCTCAACGATTCCATCTAACGTGCATGATTGAAGAGCTAACAACAACTCAATGATTCCATCTAACGTGTGTGATTGAAGAGGCAACAAATACTCAATGATTCCACCTAACTATGATTGAAGAGCAAACAAAAACATTCATGATTACGTCTTGCATTACGTCAGACTCAACTAAACCTAACAATAAACACAAGTGAGCCAATCGCTGTAAACACGTCTCTACAGTTATTTCCCTATACATTTGGATACATCTCATTTGCTTGTATGGTCCGAATGTTATTTATTTCGGGCGCTAATTTCTCCATCCAGTTGGGCCGGGGGGGGGGGGGGTCGATCTTCGTCTGTATTGAAAGTGCGAGGGGTGGGTAGGGCTGGGGGTGGGGTGGTTTGGGGAGACATGGGGGTGGGGGTGTTCCAGTAAGTGCAGTATGTGTTTGTACAAGACTTGATAAATAATATCCACTGCGTGGGCGACGGGCAATGACGTAAATAAGCTGAAGTGAAAAAGCCCCCATTTTTTTTTTTTTTTTTGCCGGACGAAACACGGTGTTGTACTCAGCTATTCGGATGTTTGGCGAAGCCACGGCGACCAGGATTGCTATTTTTAGACCGGTGTTCCGCCTCGCGAGAACAGGAATTTTTTTTTATTTTTATTTTCCTAATATTTATGGCCAATGAATGAGCCGGCTGATAAACTCGGGTCTACACGATTCTCTTAGGAAGTGACACACGGCTAGATGACGTCATTTGTAGATTAAATTATGCCGTCATGTTGGTCGGCTCGGTTTAATACAAAGTAACACCCAGCAGAAGAATTAGGAGAGAAAAAAAACAACGTTCGAAAACAATAAATTCCGTAACAAATGTTAAAAGATAAAGAATTAAAACCTAAATATATCAAAACAATTTTTTTCCTAAATAAATGTTCCAACATATAATATTGAAAATCAAATAGCCCAAAACAATTGTTTCAAAACAAATATTTCAAGACAATTATTCTCTATCACACACTGCAAAACAAATGGTCCAAGCCAATCTATACATATTTTACAACATACACATTAACCCACCTGTACATAAAGAACACACATATACAATAAAGCACACGTATATATACAAATGTACTCATAATCCCACTTATAAATATAGACCCCTCTTTATATACAATTCCATATAAAGACTACCATCTATATTTAAGACCAGATAACCCCCCCCCCCCATCGAATAAAGTAAAGAATCCTCTTTAGACCTAGCGATGCATTGGGTAGATGAAGTAGAGTTCCTATGTTTCTTGGCCTCGGCATTTGAAGGAAAGATGCAATAAGCACTTTGCTCAGCCGCCTTTACTTTCCCTAACATGAGCAAGGTACCCATCAGAGCTGGGTGGTGGACGCAGGAATGTTCTACTGACTTGAACACGGAATTGAACCCAGACTTCCGGCTTAGGAGCCTAGCGCTCTACTGCTTAGGCCACGCGGTTCCACAAAGGCCTCATATAGAACCAACTATAGACCTCCAACTACATATAAGCCCGACTAAAGACAACTATCTACATGCCCACTTACACATAAAGATCCCTAAATGAACTAAAGCCCAACTATAAATATCCTCAACGCATATAAGTCCATCTAGACTAAGACCCCCATCTACACTAAAGCCCAACTATAAATATCCTCAACGCATATAAACCAGTTATATATAAAGATCCCCACGTACACACAAAAATCCACTTGTATAATAAACCCACCTACACATTAACCCTCCCCCCTCCCTCTCTACATATAACCCCCACCTTTATAGGTCCACATAGGTCCTCCTTTATAACCCCCCTCAGTGCACATAGGTCCACCTTTATAACCCCCCTCAGTGCACATAGGTCCACCTTTATAACCCCCTCAGTGCACATAGGTCCACCTTTTTAACCCCCCCCCCTTTAGTGCACATAGGTCCACCTTTATAACCACCCCCTCAGTGCACATAGGTCCACCTTTATAACCCCCCCCCCCATCAGTGCACATAGGTCCACCTTTATAACCCCCTTTAGTGCACATAGGTCCACCTTTATAACCACCACATCAGTGCACATAAGTCCACCTTTCAGCGTGTACAACCGCACCAAAGCCAACTATTTACCTAACAATATTCTTTGCACTTCCTTCTTCCCGCTCAAATTAGGCAGCAGAACCAGTACAAATATAAACACCATTACATCAATGTGGTGTGCCCAAATACACCAAACACCGTAGCCTATGACGCCTCTTACATACTTACAAATCGCAAAACTACAACACGGTAGTGTAGGAAAGTGTGGTTTAGTAGGTTGTAGCCTCGTTGTGGTCCTGAGGTGTACAGCCTCGAAGTGGACGATCAGTTTGTTGTTTTTAAATTACTGTTGGCGCCTCTCTTAAAGTGTGATGTTAATGGTTAGTTTAATACTGGTGTGATGTTCCTGCTGTTAAAGTTGTATTTTAGTCTTTGTGCTTCACAAAACGCCAGCAGATCACACGTTTATTTTTTTAAAAAGAGTAGCGCTTACCTAAACTTGCTTTTAACTATTGCTATGCATTTACACTTAGTTTAGTTAGACCTTACGCCTAGCCGCCTAGCCCTAACTATCACAGTGGCAGAAAAGGAAGCGCAATGTAACACACAGAATGTATCGTGTCCTAAACACTGGTTAAAACAGTGAGTATATAAATATAAATATATATATATATATATATATATATATATATATATATATATATATATATATATATATATATATATATATATATATATATATATATATATATATATATATATATATATATATATATTTATTTATTATATATATAGGGGTAAATAATTTATTTATTTATTTATATCAGTAAATATATCAGTATTTATTCATACCCCCCCTTCTCCCTAGACGAGATAGAAGCAAATAATGTATATACTAAATATAAAACAGTGTCTGCCACCCTCTGCCAAGTGACCCCCCCCCCCCACCAATTGAACAAGATATTTATAATTCTGTAGACTTTTCTGTTATAGATCTGATATTTCCCTCTTAGAATAAATAAAGCTGGTAATACACTAGACTATACCATTACATATTTATAATTCCAAGTAACTACCAAAGCGCACGAGATATTAATCTATAGTATTACAAACACCCCCTCCTCCCCGCATCTTTCTCTTTGCCTCACTAAAAAAAACCTCCAAAGATGGGACGACTTTCGTTTCAATTAAAAACAAGAGTTATCCCGAAACGAATCGGTGGTTGCTTCCCTTTATAGCTCACTCGTGTCTAGTTTCAGCAGTGAGTCATGCGGTCACGGACGATTCAAATTATGTTCAAGACAGACACAATACATTTAAAAGCACTCAACAACCGGCTGCCGGTTTTTTTTTCTCGCAAAATATGTAATGGGGGAGTGGGAAAGGGGGAGGGGGGTGGGGAAGAGGGCGGTCACTTGAATTGGATGTTTATAAAAAGGTTAGGTAATTTGGAGACATCAAGTATTATTTATTGTAACAGTGGTTAGGGTTATTGTTAATTAGGCCTCGAGGTAAGATTCGTTAAAAGTACAATACATAGGTACACAGACAGGTGGACGAACGACAGACAGACAGACGGACGGACGGACAGGCTAGGCGGACGGACAGACAGACAGACAGACAGACAGACAGACAGACAGACAGACAGACAGACAGACAGACAGACAGACAGACAGACAGACAGACAGACAGACAGACAGACAGACAGACGGACAGACGGACAGACGGACAGACGGACAGACGGACAGACGGACAGACGGACAGACGGACAGACAGACAGACAGACAGACAGGCAGATAGACAGGCAGACAAGCAGACAAGCAGACATACAAACAGACAAACAGACAAACAGACAAACAGACAAACAGACAAACAGACAAACAGACAAACAGACAAACAGACAAACAAACCGACAAACAGACAAACAGACAGACAAACAGACAAACAGACAAACAGACAAACAGACAAACAGACAAACAGACAAACAGACAAACCTGGTGATAGAATGACTATCGGACAAACAGACAAACAGACAAACAGACAAACAGACAAACAGACAAACAGACAAACAGACAAACCTGGTGATAGAATGACTATCGGACAAACGGACGGACTTAGAACGGACAGATGGACATAAGACAGAATGATGACAGAAGGACAGATGTACCGATACATAATTGGGCGGGGTAAATAAACGCATGGATAACTAGATTGCTATAGGGATGCTACATATCTAATAACCCTTCAAGTGTGTTTTGATTATATGAAGGTGATTTATGATAGAGTGTTAAAGAGGTTTTAACCCCCCCCCCCCTCACCTTACTTAACTCTTAAAGGAAGTGGCAACATTCCACTTCCACCGGGAGGGTGTCGGGCGGTTTTGAAACTCGATACCTCAGCGATGTCTCCCCCCTTGTTGTGACCCCAGCGTTAAGGAATGTCCCCCCCCCCCCCCCCACCTAGGGACAACCCCCCTCTTGACGTCTGTAATAGATCGCAGTGAGACATCTTTTTTTTTTTTTTTTTTAAACTGGAAGGAGGAGGTTGGTGGTTTGTTTTTTTAACACTGGCGGCGCGGGTTGCGTTTAAATATCGAGTCAGGGGATCTCTCTGTCTCATTACACCAGCTGTAACATGAACGTGGCGGTTAAAGTTTACGATCGGAGTAATTAGCTGAACATTTGGGTGGCTAAAGTTGGCACGGGACCCTAGCCATTGCATGTTCATTTTCGAGTGTCGGGGAATATTGATGTAAACAAACCATCGCGTAGCCTGTACCCAGAGCCGGCGTTAGGGGGTGGCAAACGGGGCGGCCGCCCTAGGCCCCGCGCCTGAAGGGGCCCCGCGCTTCAGCACTGTCATTGTTATATTAATTAGTTTGTAAACTTAAATAAATTGTTGCTGAATTCAATGGGGAAAACTAAATGGTCGAATGCCGAAGCTGTTGATTGTTATAACTGAGGCCACGATTGATGTTGGCCGTAATTCTATACAAAAACAGTGTCACACAACTCCTCTTTGTGTAGGGTACGGTCGCCTGGCATTTGACCTGAGCTGACTGGAGATTGTTGGATGCGAATCAGCACCCGACCTGACGTGGGATGTAAATTTGGGAAGCAGGTAATAATATACTCTATTGTATGCGGACCGATGAAGACGTCCTTTTAGTGAGCAGAGGGATGCCTGTAGTAGACAGTTAGTGACCTGATGAACGCTAATCCTGACTTTCTTGTTGTAGATGTCGTATATGAAGCCCTACTTGTCTTGGTATAACAAAATTAACATTCAGTTGCGTGCAGAGGGGTGGGAAGAGGGCGATGAGGGGGGTAGGAGGCCCTTAGGATCTATATCAAGGGGCATTAGACAGAGTGATTTATTATTATTTTTTTGAAGAAAGTTAAAAGTGTTGATGTAGTATGTTTTCTCTATCATTAGCAGGTTTATGTCATGGTGTCACCCCCCCCCCCCCCTCTCCACCCTTGTCGGAATTTATCAAATTTGCTCTTAAAAGACTATTTAACACTCTAATTAACCACTTTTTAAAGTGGAACTATCATTTTTTGTATATGTTTTGTCACCCGGTGCGGTCCGCACCCACCCACCCCCACCCCTAAGAACATTGGGTTGAAACGTGGGAGAGGTAAACATCTGTTAGTAAAGTCTTATAGACTCCAAAACATTTATGTTTTATTATGTGTGTATGCATATTATATAGGACTATACACACACACACACACACACACACATATATATATATATATATATATATATATATATATATATATATATATATATATATATATATATATATATATATATATATAATGGAAAAAAGCAGGCCCCGCGCGGATAGTTGGCCCTAGGCCCCGCGTATTCCTAACGCCGGCTCTGCCTGTACCATCTATATATAAACCCACATATACACAAAGATCACAATTTACATATAAACCTAAACGAAACCACATCTATAAAACCTACATACGTATGTTTCTACGTTACGATCGGTAGGTTATATTGATATGTATATATATATATATATATATATATATATATATATATATATATATATATATATATATATATATATATATATATATATATATATATATATGGTTATATGTGGCATGTGGTACACACGAACTTCCGTGTGTTTTTTTGTACCTCCGCCTAATTGATAGTTGTTTTAATAATGTTTTTTAAGCACGTTTTGAATGTGGTTTTCTCATGTGAAAACTGTTTTAGAGTGGGATTGATAGTTTTAGTACTTTGGGCAATTATAGAGAGGCCGTAGTGCAAAAGTCGTGTGATATACTCAGGCTATAATATCCTCCAAGATACATTGATCTCCTAGTCACATCATCCTGCTAGTCCCACCATCCTCCCACAACATCATCCTCCCACAACATCATCCTCTCAGTCACATCATCCACCCACAACATCATCCTCCCACAACATCATCCTCCCACAACATCATCCTCCCACAACATCATCCTCCCACAACATCATCCACCCACAACATCATCCTCCCACAACATCATCCTCCCACAACATCATCCACCCACAACATCATCCTACCAATCACATCATCCTCCCACAACATCATCCTACCAATCACATCATCCTCCCACAACATCATCCTCCCACAACATCATCCTCACACAACATCATCCACCAACAACATCATCCTCCCACAACATCATCCTCACACAACATCATCCACCAACAACATCATCCTCCCACAACATCATCCTCCCACAACATCATCCTCCCACAACATCATCCACCCACAACATCATCCTCCCACAACATCATCCTCCCACAACATCATCCACCCACAACATCATCCTACCAATCACATCATCCTCCCACAACATCATCCTCCCACAACATCATCCTCCCACAACATCATCCACCCACAACATCATCCTACCAATCACATCATCCTCCCACAACATCATCCTCCCACAACATCATCCTCCCACAACATCATCATCCCACAACATCATCCACCCACAACATCATCCTACCAATCACATCATCCTCCCACAACATCATCCTCCCACAACATCATCCACCCACAACATCATCCTCCCACAACATCATCCACCCACAACATCATCCTCCCACAACATCATCCTCCCACAACATCATCCACCCACAACATCATCCTACCAATCACATCATCCTCCCACAACATCATCCTCCCACAACATCATCCTCCCACAACATCATCCACCCACAACATCATCCTACCAATCACATCATCCTCCCACAACATCATCCTCCCACAACATCATCCACCAACAACATCATCCTCCCACAACATCATCCACCAACAACATCATCCTCCCACAACATCATCCACCCACAACATCATCCACCAACAACATCATCCTCCCACAACATCATCCTACCAGTCACACCATCCTCCCACAATATCATCCTCACACAACATCGTCCTACCAGTCACACCATCCTCCCACAATATCATCCTCACACAACATCGTCCTACCAGTCACATCATCCTCCCACAACATCATCCTCACACAACATCATCCTCCCACAATATCATCCTCACACAACATCATCCTCCCACAATATCATCCTCACACAACATCATCCTCACACAACATCGTCCTACCAGTCACATCATCCTCCCACAATATTATCCTCACACAACATCATCCTCACACAACATCATCCTCACACAACATCGTCCTACCAGTCACATCATCCTCCCACAATATCATCCTCACACAACATCATCCTACCAGTCACACCATCCTCCCACAATATCATCCTCACACAACATCATCCTACCAGTCACACCATCCTCCCACAATATCATCCTCACACAACATCGTCCTACCAGTCACATCATCCTCCCACAATATCATCCTCACACAACATCGTCCTACCAGTCACATCATCCTCCCACAATATCATCTCACACAACATCATCCTACCAGTCACATCGTCCTACCAGTCACATCATCCTCCCACAATATCATCTCACACAACATCATCCTACCAGTCACATCGTCCTACCAGTCACATCATCCTCCCACAATATCATCTTACACAACATCATCCTACCAGTCACATCGTCCTACCAGTCACATCATCCTCCCACAATATCATCTCACACAACATCATCCTACCAATCACATCATCCTCCCACAACATCATCCTCCCACAACATCATCCTCCCACAACATCAAATTACCAACCACACCATCCTCCCAGACACAACATCCTCCTAACAGTTTCTTCATCATCCTAATGACATCCTCTTCACCATCACACCTTTCACCCACTTCATCATTCCAGTCACATCTTCCTAGCAGCCACATCATCACCCAACATCATACTTTTAACATCCACACCATCATCCCAACAACATACACCCAACAACCACACCACCATCCCAACCATATTCCCCCATCATCTGTATTATTAAATATCTCACGGCAACAAATTAAAACGTGCATTGCGAAAATCAAATTGCACATCGTCTGTCGTGATTGGCTTGAATGCGTGTTTTTAATTAGTGTTTAATTAGACTGCACATTTTCCCGCAACTCTAGTTTCATGCGCATCTAGTCAAATTACATTATTTTGTGTATGTTTTTTATATCTATATAACAGTGGCGTAGATGTCACAGATAGATATAGATTCTAGTAGTCCGTCCCAACGAATCTCTGATGGACATGCCTTTAATGTGAGGGTTGGTTACTTTAAGACTAAATAGGATAGCGTTGGCTCTATAGAGGTTGAGCTCAATGCTTACATGTTGATAATAGCATCCAAAACTAGAATCTATACATGTTGATGTAATAAGTAGTTATACTTCTTCAAGTTGATGTAATATGTAAGCATTCCTCTACAGACTGATATAATAAGTAACTATACTTCTTCTAGTTCATGTAATATGTAAGCATTTCTTTACAGACTGATATACTTCCTTTTTCTTCGGCCTTAATTTCTCAATTGTACTATTATGGGATATAATGGGAGGGGATTTCCTTCAACACAATTAAGTATTACGTGTCAACATTTCATGCGCCATATAGGTCGTTGACTTGCATTGCTTTCTGAATTTGCTTCCATAACCTTTGCCCACCCAAGAACAAACTACAAAAAGCAGCAATTACTATTTGTGTGTGTGAATGTTTTTTCTCTCCTAGATCGGTTGCTGCTCCCAGCTAACTGGCTTCATCTCCAAGGATCCGAACTCGGGACTTCAGAAGTTAGCAATGATACACTTTCCTCCCCGACCGAGCCTGATGCACAATGTAATCATGTTTCTTCTGGGGGATGTAAAATGTAATCATGCTTCTTCAGACTGACGTAATATGTAATCAGGCTTCGTCAGACTGATGTAATATGTAACCATTTTCTCCAGACTTATGTAATATATAACCATGTTTCTAAACATTGCGAGCTGTTGCTTTCAACAAAAAATATCTCCAGCCTTTACTAGAGTTACTTCCACTTAAGTGTTCAAGCGAAGATATCTAGAAACGGAAGCTGAAGACATTTTGCGGAACCGGAAATGGAAGATTATCACCAGAATCATACCGATACTGATACAGTAGTTGTTGTTACGATTATTACTATTATTATCGTTATTACTGGTATTTCTTCCGAAAATTTATTACTTCTCCTAATTCTTCTCATACTACCATTTTTATTTTTATTTTTTTGGCTATAGTATTTGAAAAAGCACTTGTGAAAAACGAAGTAAGAGCAGTAACTCGTGGAAAGCTGGAAAAGACTGGATTTACCGCTGAACTCGTCAAAATTGAAACAAGCCAGGACGGCGAACCACTGTTTGCATATGTGGGGTGTATCGGGTGGCACCTCGCCCGCTAGGGGAGCTGAAATGTTACACCCCTTATTCTGTTCGCGGCCAGGTACTCTCAAGGAATGCAATGAAATTGCTCTTTTGTTACACGGTTGGTCGCTGCGGTCTGTGGAGAGGGTGTCCTTTTTTTTTTGTCTTAGAGTAGGGCACAGTCCACATCACGTGATATACACCCGGGACTTAAAAGTACTGGATCAGTACCGGGGGGTAGAGGGAAATGAAGGGGAGTGGTAAAAGCTGTTTTAGACTTGTCTATTTTCAGTGTGGTGATATATATATATATATATATATATATATATATATATATATATATATATATATATATATATATATATATATATATATATATATGATACATGTACACGTGTTTTTTTATAAATAATATCTTCATATTTCATCTTTACTTTTGTTGAAATAGAAAGAACACTTATACACCGACCGTATGACGATATATAATGTGTAGTGGTTCTAGAATGTTCTCCCTCTCGTCCGCGGGCCCGCGGCTGATCTGTTAGGCCACTGGCTACCAGCCCAGATTAGTCATTTAGTATGTACCATTCAAACTAATTACATAGACCATAGGCATCTGTTTCTAGACCGCTTACGAATTTTGATTTTTTACTTTCTCGTATATACGAAGTATAGAGAAAGTATTGTAATCGTGCAAAAAAAAATCGGGATTTTTACAAATCTCGACGTTTTACACCTCACTGATACGGAAAAACATAATTTTGCAATCTTGTCCGTATGTCTGTGTGTCTGTCTGTGTGTAAACACGATTACTTGAGTACCGTTACAGCTAGGTTGATGAATTTTCATAAATAAGTATTTTATCAAAAACGCAGATCCGTATCAACTTTTGAGCGATTTCCGATAACCGGAAGTGGTACTTTTTCTACTTTGAATTTTTCAAAAGCCTATAACTTGAGTACTATTTCAGATAGGTAAATGAAATTTCACATGTAAGTAAAAGATCTAATTCTCTACCTTCTGTCAAATCTTGAGTAATTTCCGTTGACCGGAAGTACTAATTTATGCTATTTCCGATTTCTCAAAAAACGCATGTAAATTTATAAAGTACTAATAATATTGCGCACTATTATGCACAATATGTTTTGGCGTTCGCTTGGTGCGCAATTCTTTTTTCTATGAGATTCTATTCAATTTTCAAAAGTTTGAGTAATTAAAAATCATGTCTACATTCCAAGTTATATAAGAATATTCGATAAAGTTTAGGGGAGATCACTCCCGGTTTATTTTTTAAGTTTTCTGAAAAGGGGGTTAATTATTGTAAAGTATTTCTAAAAGTTTAGAGAGAATTGATGTCCCTGGCTACTTGTCTGATAGATGTCACATGGTTGTCGAATGTCACTTGTCTTATAGTTGGCAGAATGTCATGTGTTACTCCCATGTCATTTGTTAGATAGTTGACAAAAAAATTACGTGTCATATAATTTCGAATGTTGATTTATGAATCACGTGTATTGATTTCTACTTGTAAAAAACAAAAATGCCCAGTAACAAATCTGGAAGCCGACCACTCTTCTACATGCACTTTTAAGGGAGCCCAACTAAATTTGTCCCAAATCTGGGAACCCTCAACTTATAATTGCATTTTAAATCTGGGAGCCGACTTGTCGTGCATGCACTCTAGAAGGAACCCGCTATATAACACCACTGCTTTCGTGTTTCCTTCAAAACAATTACCCTCATGGTTAGATTTTCTTTTGCTTTTTAAATTCCAGTTTAACAATGATCTACGCTGAACTATTTTCAACATGTTGTCAAATTTTTCACCACCAAGTGATCATTTGTAGTGTGCGAACGGCTTTAAAAAGATCAAACGAAATTTTTTTTTAAATAAAAATAAATTCCGAATGCTCTCCCCTGGTAGACTCTAGTCCGAGGCGCAGATAATCATTGCCTCCCTTGGGACGCTTAGAAGTCGATTTTGAGGAAGAGACCTCAGTATTGTGCAGAATCTCATAGATATCAAACCTAAAGGGAAGCAATCCCACAACGATGCGCCCAAAATCTTGGATTTTTAAAGTATTAAGCACGTAATTTTTTTTAAAAATTAGACGATTCTTGACGAACTCACGAGAAGAATTCTGAATAGAAAAATACGGTTGGTGCTACAATATGACCAAATTTTATGTTTTTACGCACTTCAACTTACTCAGTATAAACCCGAGGACGGTTGTTGTATCAAAAAATAATGTTAGAAAGCGATCAGATGTTTTACTAGACCTGTGCAGATGAGCCTTTCGCTACATGGGTTTAATATTTTACTTTTAAAAGACGAATTGAGAAAAAAAAAGAATAATAACCTCATAAATAACAAGTATATTTATAATAGCGTTGAAAATAAAATTAAAATAAAATGTCCATCTTTTAGTATCAGCATCAGTCGCTTTTGAAATCTCTCACACATCTATTAAAAAAAAATTCTTGAAATTAGTTTTGATGACTCGCTCAATATATCATTCATATATATATATATATATATATATATATATATATATATATATATATATATATATATAAAAGTACCTCATTTTTAAAATGTATGTATGTCTGCGTGTCTTATGTGTTGAAATTGAATCTGAATGTAGCTTATGGCCTCAGGTTTCATTGCTCTATAGCAGTAACACAACACAAAACTTCCGGTAAGGGAGGTAATAATCTAACTGCTTTGTATAAGGGTGGGTGGGGGTGGGGAATGGGGGAGAGAAAGTCGTTTTTAAAGCTTTACAAAATCTAAAAATATTCTCCAGGAATAACTTTAGAGTCACGTGGATTTGTTTAATCTCCTAATGACGTTTTATCCCTAAAGGGCGACCACCCGACTGTGTAGGAGGTGTCGGATATAGACGGGAGATAACTGGCGTTAAAAGAATTTTTTTTTTTCACCATCGATCTCCAATTATGTTTCCTGAACATTGTTGTGTCTATTGTGGTGGAAACACGACAAACGATTTGATTGGCAAATACGAATTTGGAACAGAATCATTTCCGTTTTAGGGTTTCAGGTTATGAACAATATAGAGTCTCTTTCTGAATCATTAAGGAAATAGCCACGCGACACGTGACCCCGGGGGGTTAGTTGACAACTCAACAACACATGCAATTAACCCCCCCCCCTCTGCCTCCCCGTACCACCCTCCCCCCAGGAGCACGTCAACCGCAGACCGCCCCCTCCCCCCTTCACACCAGAACAAAAATTTTAAAATGTTAAATTTAAATTGAATGTCATGTACTAAAACCAGTGTCCACCATCCACCCACGTAACTTTAATCACCCCCTCCCCTAAAAGCTTCAAGTGACCCCCCCCCCCCACTTACCCCCGCTAGAAAAATGTCTGAAAGAAACATTGACTCAACACTCGACAAAGCCTCGGATCGCAGCAAATTTTACGACATGACGACACGATAGGAGACCTCCCATATTTAGACGTAGTATCCTATATTTATTTGCGGTGGACATTGTTTTTTGACTTTGATGTTTTTTCGTTTTTGACACATTAATGTGTGTTTGTTCAAGCAAGTTGCTTTTAATTTACTTGGAGTAATTTATCAATTTCTTAAAATTTAAGACGTAAATGTCATAAATATACAAAAACAACAATTTTTATTTTTTATTTTTTAATCTAGTTGAGTTGACGCCCGTAGTACATTGATAAAATGCCGCACAGCATGAAGTGGTGTCCGGCGAAATTCAGTAATGTAACAAACATGTTTTGTATAGCTTGATCAGAGTATGAAACAAAGGTATTTGGTAGGATACATCTTAGGTAAAATGCATCTTTGGTAGGATATATCTTTGGTAGGATACATCTTTGGTAGGATACATCTTAGGTAAAATACATCTTTGGTAGGATACATCTTTGGTAGGATACATCTTTGGTAGGATACTTCTTTGGTAGGATACATCTTTGGTAGGATATATCTTTGGTAGGATACATCTTTGGTAGGATACATCTTTGGTAGGATACATCTTTGTTAGGATACGTCTTTGGTAGGATACATCTTTGGTAGGATACATCTTTGATAGGATACATCTTTGGTAGGATACATCTTTGGTAGGATACATCTTTGGTAAAATACATCTTTGGTAGGATACATATTTGGTAGGATACATTTTTGGTAGGATACATCTTTGGTAGGATACATCTTTGGTAGGATACATCTTTGGTAGGATACATCTTTGGTAGGATACATCTTTGGTAGGATACATCTTTGGTAGGATACATCTTTTTTAGGATACATCTTTGAGTAGAAACATCTCTGGGAAGTTACTTTAAGGTACATCTATGGAAAGGACATCTTTGGGAAAATACATCTTTGGTAAAATATGTCTCTGGTAAAATACACATTTGAGTAGAAAATTTTTTTTGGGAAAAGACCAATTAACTTAGACTGGCCAATATGTAAAAACGTTATCTTAAGGAGAACCAATTATATCAGACTGACCAATAGGTAAAAACGTTACCTTAAGGAGAACCAATTATATCAGACTAACCAATAGGTAAAAATGTTACCTTAAGGAGAAACAATTATATCAGACGTTACCTTTTTGCACGAGACGTCAGAATAATCACGTGGGTGTGGGCGCGGTGTAAAATGTGTTTCCGGGGGCGTTCAGCGTGGGGGCGTACCCCCGGGGGAGGCAATTAGATTTGACTGGGTGTTAATGACATGTGTCTTAATGGGTTGTGGTTCTTGCTTGGTTGAACAAAAATATATTTTAACATCAATAAAATATTGTAATGGAAAACATTTAAAGACAAAAATATTTGGTGTCGACATTGTTTTTTTTTGTACAGACAAAGGTGAGACGTCATTAAAATATGTCTCGGTAAACGGGGGGGGGGGGTATTATTTTTCCCTCCTTCCCTCTTCAATAAAAAGTACTTACTTCTTATAAAGAGTTTTAATGATAAATATTTATTAAAACCACGCAAGAAATATATGTATATATATATATATATATATATATATATAGATCTATATAGATCTATATATATGTGTGTGTGTGTACGTATATATATATATATATATATATATATATATATATATATATATATATATATATATATATATATATATATATATATATATATATATATATATATATATATATATATATATATATATATAAGAAAGAAATACTTAAAAAAATAAAACCGTGAGAAAGCGAGAACACAACCATGTTAAACAAGTGGGGGTGTTACTTTTATTTTTACATTCAGAGTTGTTCGAGGATGGATGATTTGAGCAGCTATTCTACCCACACACTTGATTCTACTGTCTTAAAACCGGATCATTTGTTTAGCCGGCTAATTAACCGTGAGCTTTGGTTGATTGGAGGGTCAAGTCAAGTCATGTTGAATGCGGGGGCTGAACTTATCCTATGCCTATCCTTGCAGTCTCCGCTTTTTTCAAATAATGAATAAAAGTTATCTCTTTTAAAAATGTATTAACTCCCTTGCTTCTTAAAATAACTTGTTCCAATTGCACTCACAACTCTGTGCATATATTCTTCACATCGTTTCCTTTTTGTGTATGCTAAAAATAAAATGCGTCTGTTATCAACGAGTAGATAAAAGCCCAACTAAGAATTCTTGATTTATTTCTGTGTGTGGTTTATTCTAACAATTGGCGTGTGTGTGTGTTCCTTTCGCACTAGCTTTCCCCGATGACTACTACGGAATTTAATCAGACCTGCGCCATAAGTGTCGTCACATAGCATGCTTGTTTTCCGCGCCAAAGAATAAATAAAGCAAAATTAATCAACTAAGGGAAGGAACTCATACAATGTACATTTTATTTTGACGTTAATTTACGGGAATAAAAAAAAAGTTTTATGAATTCGTTTTCATTACTGGAAAATTTAATTGCTCCCACATGGGGAAAGACGGTTGCTAAACATAGTTAATGCCCCTTGTTCGTTTGAAAAACATGGTTAATGCCCTTGTTCATTTGATGTTTCTTAGTAGTGCGGTGGTTTCGGGGAGCCTTGTAATTCGGGCTGGGATTGGCTTGTGGTTGGGAGGGGTGGGGGAGGGGAGGGGCTCATGTATTGTCAAGCTTCAATTCAGGAAATATTTTAAAATCTAGGTGGAGAATTTTATTTTTTCTTAAATAATTTTTTTCTTTAATTATTTGGTAGAGGTGAATTTGTGTGATATTAAAGTGCATTGTAAATATAGTGTATGCCTGTAGATAGTACCATCAGTGATAATTCACGCCAAAAATGTGTTAATGTTGTTAAGACCTATAATGATTTTGAATGAGATAGTGGCTTAGGCGGGAGGGGTTGTCAAGGTGGCTAGAGCACTCAGAGACCCTCAAGGACCAAAGCTATAGGCATATATACTATATGTATATATATATATATATATATATATATATATATATATATATATATATATATATATATATATATATATATATATATATATGGCAACATTTTTAAAGATGCTAAAATCCTACCAACACCACTGGGTCAGATGGGTATGTTTTAATGGTTTGAGTCACCTATAAGCTAAAACACACACCGTGGGGAAGGGTGACAATTGGGGGGGGGGGGGGTGATTAAAAAAACGTGTATATTATGTGTGACAAAACCGATAGGACTTGTTGATTGGTCTCAACATGCATGACGTCACAATACATTAGTCGATGTTTTTTCTTGGATAGACTATAACATTTAAAAAAAACAGCATACACCAGCTAAAGTTAAAATAATGACCTATTATTATGAATGACGATAAATTCAATTACAAGGAAGCTTATTCAAAGCGACCACGTTTTTTTCTTGTCTCTTCCGTCAAAATGTGTGTGTGTGGGGGGGGGGGGGCGGAAGGGCTAGAGGGCTGGAGGGGGTACTCTGGATTTTATTTGCAGATGTGGCCATAGGGTACAGCCTTCTAGGCTTTATATTATGGTGTCAGGTTGGCGTCACTAGGTCGGGTGTCACTCGGTGCAGTGACTGGGGGTGTCACCTTTCCCCCCCCCCTTATTTTCCAACAAGTTTGCATTTTCGGTTGGTGCCACACTTCCCTCGAGTATTTTATTATAATTTTACGATTTAAAAAAAATATTTGGTGTCACCTGATGTGTACCGCACCACCCGTTCTGCCTTGGGACGCTACTCTGATGTCACATGCGGCTAGTCTGTTTTGGTGGCAGGAATGATATAAACGTCTTTACCATTGATAATATAACTCATGAAACCTCCACTCCTTCCCCAACACCAGGGGTCTCCAAACTACGGCCCCAGTGTTTCTTCCAGACTTTTTTCTCCGGAGGGGGGGGGGGCACTTGAAATTTTCGGGGGGGGGGGGGGGGGCGGTAAACTTTCTTCGGGGGGGGGGGGGGGCGGACACTGTTAAAAGTATATATTTTCTATAGAAATTATATAAATTTCATTTCGTTCGGGGGGGGGGGGGGGGCGGTAAAACTTTTTCGGGGGGGGGGGGGCGAAGCCTGAAAGAAACTCTGTACGGCCCGCGAAGTCCCCTCATCCGGCCCGCGGAGATCTTTTTTTCCAAGGAAAAATCGTTTGTCGGTGATTGCTGAGGAATTTTTCCCAGAAAAATCAAAGACATGCCTGCAAAAAACTTGCCCCCAAACTGAAATTTCATAGTTAATGCGGCCCACGGACTGAAAAGTTTGGAGACCCCTGCCCAACACTATCACGACAAACATAATCCATTGTTTCCCGCCAAATCTTGCTGGTTGATGTTTTTTTAGTACACCAAGGTGTTACAACAAACAGATCCGTCAACATTTTACGATATCTCCTATTCTCACGGAAACTACGTTTAAAAAAAAAATTTAAAAAAAAAACTTCGAAAAACCCTAACATCGCGAAATCCCAACACTAAACAGTAAAAAAAAAACCTAACTAAAATTTCGCAGGAGCAGACGATCAATCAAGCAGTTCCCACAGTGGATTCGCGCCGTGACAATGGCACACTGACACGAGCAGTGTTCAACTCGTACATCCGGGGACTTACCGCCATTTGTCGGGAGTAAAAAGTCGTGTAGACGTCGCTGTCCTTTCATCAACCGCCTAGAAAACAGCATCCATAAAATCTAAATACTTTGTACGACGTGGCGCTTAATTCTACGGTAATTAAACAACTGCTTCAATTTATTGTCCGAAAAAATAGGGTCCTTTAAAGAAATGGTCGAAAGATTCGAGTTATTTGGTTTTTTTTTTTTTTTTTTTTTTTTTTTTTTTTTTTTTTTTTTTTTTTACTGTTAGAAAACAATGTAGCCCACACTAGATGACACCATATTGAGAGTGACACCTAATTGGAAATATTTTTTTTACTATCAAAACAAAGTTTTATCCAATTAAAATGAATACATAGTAAGGTTATGAAAAACTCAAAACCGTTGTAGGCGGTGGGGGGCGGTGACACCCTGAACTACACCATAGGGCGACACCCGGTCTAGTAACGCCACTTTTCTCTTATAAACCTACCATCAGCCATAAAGGCAATTGCGAAACTTTAAGGTGTCTGTTTTTTTTTAATTGTTTAGGTGTATTTTCCTGAAGATGTTTAGGTATCTATATGTTATAAAGATGTTTATGTATGTGTTTCTTCGGGCCTTGTGAAGGTATATGTCTCAGTCTTGACGCCGTGTTCATGCACCTTCCACTTTACTTGCGATAAGACAAGCAAGCGTTTAATTCATGACACAAGTTACTTAGGACATCAACTGACCACTCACAAATCGTTTAACCAGTATATTCTCTCATCTTCTGCATGTTCTCTTTCATAGTTCGTTTCACTAGCGCTAAGTTTGAAGCTAATGTGGTCGTAGAGACGTTTCTAGTACACACACACACACACACACACACACACACATATATATATATATATATATATATATATATATATATATATATATATATATATATATATGACCTTCCCCGAGTCTATCCTGCCCGACAACGCCAATTGTAACGAGTTGAACCACTCATGCTACACAACATCGACTACAGTAGAAAGACTCGAAGATGCAGGTTCGCTATTGATCCTTTTATTACATGAATCAAGAAATGCTTCAATATAACACAATGAATCAACAGGAATGTTTCACAATAATAGTCTGAATCAACTGACCCCTAACAGTCCTCACTAGGCTTCATATAACTGAATCCACATGTCTATTGTCCTTCTTAACACAATATAACCAACTTGATATGTCACACAGACTGACTGATCTAAAGCGAGCGATGAAGAGGGAAGAGAACGAGTTCAGCCGTCCCCTCCTATTTATCCCTTGTATCCGTACTCGTCCTCGTACTTGTATTCCTCCGTAATCGATACTTGTACTCGATGTCTCCGACCACTAGTTGCGCAGTTCTAACGTACAGTCCGTGAAATAACATCTGCATCCTATCAATCAAAGTTGACAGGCTGTCTGAATCCCCTCGTACCGTTTCCCAAAATAGCACGCGTTGGCTTTGAGATTGTTATCAGTCCGATCCAATAAGCCACCTGCTATGTTGCGTCAGACTGTAATACTGCGTCTCGGCTTATCGTTCGTTATCAGATTTGTAACTAGTGGCTAGGCCTACCCTAGTCACATCCACCCCTGCCTTTTTTTGTGTGTTTTCAACCACAAACAACGCCTGGCAGGTGCACTCCTCCAAAGTCAATCGCACAATCGTAAAAAAAATTTTATTATTCCACTCACTGTCCACGACGTCCCATTCGTATACGATTGACAGTTATACCTATTTCACATATCAACTGTGTCTACATCATCTTCCTGAGACACAAAACAGTTCTAGAATTCACATCCACCCTTTTCGTTTGGTGCCTTCACCAGTTCACTTTTATAGCTTTTTGAACCGTCTGTTCTCATACCAGCGCGACCATGAAAGACTTGATGGTTGCTGACAAAAAATTTCGTCTTCCTTCTGTTCCTCAAACTTCTCCGCGGACCACTTATCTGATGGTCTACTGTCTCTCTGCTTCTGGAAGGAACGGGATCCTCTTTGTTGCCGTTATCCTCCACTTGTGTATCGCGGTTGTTCTGTTGATGGTGATATGGTTCCGGGATGGGTATGTGAATTTCCGTTATAGTTTCCGGTTCCCTAATTGTCTTGGATTTCCTTGTGTGTAACTGCTCTTCTTGCCTATTCCAATATTTCTTTAATTGAGCAATATTCGCCCACCGATCCGGTTTGGCGTGATCGATGGGTCTTATCTTAAAGGGGCCACCTGCTACTCTAGGCATCTCCACGACTTGCCATATCTCCTGTCCCCAGAGGTCGTGGATCTTATTTCTGCCTAACGGGTGGCTACGCAGTAATACCCTGTCATTCAGTTTGAGTGGCGGGTCCTTTGTCTGTACCGGCGGTTCCCTTCGCCGTGCTTCATGTTCTAGTCTTTCCTGTACTACCCTGTACATTTCTCTAATTCTTCTCGTGTGTTCATTCACATATTCCAGTGCGGTGTATGAGCCAGTCATACTCTCCCTTTTTCCTAGGAACAAATCAAGAGGGAGTCGACCCTCCCGTCCGAACAGCAACATGTATGGCGCAAAGCCGGTTGTGGCATGGGGTGTGCAGTTGTATAGATATACCAACTCTGGGAGAAAATCAGGCCAACGTTTTTTCTGTTCAGGTTCTAGCGTACGCAGCAAATCATGCATGCTGCGGTTGAACCGTTCACACTGTCCGTTTCCTTTCGGATTAAATGTGGTTGTTCTAGATTTGTTGATCCCGTAGTGGCTGCACAGTTGGTTAATTACTTCTGACTCGAAAGCCCTTCCTTGGTCAGAGTGTAATTGTCTTGGTATGCCATATTTGATGAACCAATGTTCTATTAAGACCGTTGCCACTGTTTTGGCAGTCTGATCTCGTGTGGGCACCGCCACAGTCCATTTGGTGAATACATCAGTCATTACCAACACATGTTCCGTCCCATCCGATGATTGCTCCAACGACGTAAAATCCATAGCCACAATCTCTAGTGGTTTTGTCGCTAGTAGGTGTCCTGATGGCTGTCTCAATTTGACAACTGGCATTTTCGCATGCTGACACCTCACACAAGCCTCACAATGGCGTTTGACCTCCATTTCCATATTGGGCCAGTAACACCTCCGTCGTAAAATTTTGTGCGTCCTGTCCTGACCCTGGTGTCCTGCCCTGTCATGTGCCAACCTTAGCACTTCTTCTCGTAACTGTCCAGGCACCACCACCTGGTGTATTGTCCCATCAATTTGGTCATGAATTCTCCGCATGAGAACACCATCCTCTATACTGAGACGGTCCCACTGACTCAGTATTTTCTTTGTTTCTCGACCAAATTGTTCTCTTTCCCTTCTTCCTGGGAATTTTTGTTCCTGGACGTGTTTCAACAGCGGCTGTAAGCCACTATCCGTTCTCTGGGCATCTCTTATCTTTTTGTGATTAAGGCAATTAAAATCACTACTGTCCATATGTTCGGGCTCTGTGGATATGTGCTCCACCCCGGTCTGCCCGTTTTGCATCACTTGTACCCCATGAGGGATATCTGTTGACGCTCTGACCTCACATATTCCTGTCAGTGTTTCTTCCTCTTCACCCGGTCTCTCGTAAGGATTCCTTGATAAGGCGTCCGCATTGCCATTGGACCGCCCCGGGCGATACTTTATCTCTAGGTCAAAGAGTGCCAATTCTGCTGCCCATCGCTGTTCGATGGATCCCAACTTTGCTGTCTTTAGGTGGCTCAAGGGGTTATTGTCAGTGTATACCACACATTTAGCACCTAATAGATAGTCCCTGAATTTCTCAGTCACAGCCCATTTTAATGTCAAAAGTTCTAGTTTCATGGCGCTGTAATTTGTCATGTTCCTCTCTGATCCCTTCAGAGCTCGACTGGCATACGCAATAACCCTGAAACCTTGCTTTTGTTGTTGTGATAGCACAGCTCCCAGACCTTTAGAGCTGGCGTCAATTTCTAGCCGAAATGGTTTGTCAAAGTCCGCGTATCCCAATATCGGCGCCTCTGTCAAAGCCTTTTTCAATAGCTTAAACGAGTTCAGGCATTCATCAGTCCATAATTCACCTATCAGTTGTGTTTTACCTTTCTTTTTCTCCTTACTGTGTTTCTTTGTCATTTTGTTTACCAAGTCATGCAATGGTGCGGCAATTTTTGCAAAACCAGGCACAAATTTTCTATAATAGGAGGCAAAGCCCAAGAATGACCTGACCTCTACCGTAGTTGTTGGTTGTTTCCATTCTTTAACAGCTGCAATTTTATCTGGGTCAGTGGCGATGCCATCCGACGAAATCACGTAACCCAAAAAATGTACCGATTTCAAACCAAAGCAGCATTTGTCTGGGTTCAGCTTTACTCCTATCTCCCTAAGACGGAGAAACACTTGTTCTAATCTTTTTAGATGGTCCTCCCAAGTTTTTGAATAAACTAGTATATCATCCAAGTACACCAACATTATTTGAAATAGAAAGTCACTCATAGCACTCTGCATTACTCGCTGGAATGTAGCAGGTGCATTAGTTAGACCAAACGGCATACGGGTCCACTCGTACAGTCCCAGTGGAGAAATAAATGCAGTTTTATGTTGATCGTTGGGGTGCATGGCCACTTGGTGGTAGCCACTAGCCAAATCCAAGGTAGAAAAAAATCTTGCTCCCCCCAACGCATCAAGACATTCATCCATACGAGGCAAGGGGAATGCATCCCTTCTTGTGATATTGTTCCATTTCCGGTAATCACAACACAGTCTTATCTCCCCTGACTTCTTTTTTACCACTACTATCGGTGCCGCATACGGGCTCGTGCTGGTTGTAATAATTCCCTTTTTTAGTAGATCGTTCAGGTGTGCTTTCACCTCCGAGTAGTGACTCGGTGGTAATCTTCGATAAGGTTGCGCCACCGGCTTGTCTTGTAGTAAGGGTATCTGGTGTTTGATTACTTCCGTGTAACCCAAATCACCCTCGTACGAGGCAAATATATCCCTGTACTTATTCAACAATTCATTTAGTTTTGGGTCCTCAGTTTCCGGGAATGTATATGATCGGCCATCCTCTTTCTTCACCTCGGCCGTCACATTGACCGACCTAATTGTTACTTCATTACTGCTGGTATTGCTCAGTTCGATGCACTGTGCCGACCTTAGTACCTCGACGTTCTGTGGTACTCCTACCAGAGTATTAGGCGGTATAAAAATTTCCTCATCCAAAACATTTGCTACTAATCCTTGAACTAGTCCATTTTCCGCTGATGTGTATGTCCGCAGTAACACGACGCCTGCCCTCAGTGCGGCGCCACATGGTTCTATCATCACATCACCATTCACGCTTCTATCACCAATTTGTAATTTGATTGCCTTGACCGTGTTTGCCGGGACTGCTGTCCTTCCTCTGGTCTTGGCAAACCTGGCCAACTTGGATCCCCGACCTGGTGTGGTCGATCCGACAATATTTGGAAGAAATTCTGGCAACTGGCCAAGAATATTCATGCCCAACAGGCAAGGTATATTTGACACATTTGTCTCTAGGTTGTGTTTCGTAACGAACACCCCAACCTGCTTCAACCTATGTCCTGCCACCACGACATCCGCCAGAAAATAACCACAGTATGGAATGGTTAGTCCATTAGCTGCCGTCAGGCGCATGCATGTGTCAGACCTCAACCTATGGTCTTTTCCTTTCATCCATTTGGTGTAAAAATTTTCCGTGATTGTCGTCACCTGGGAGCCTGTATCCACAATTGCCTTCACCGCGATGTCCCCAATCGTAATCACCATTTCTGGACAGACTCCCATCATTTTGCTTCTTGGGCCATACCCTCGCCCCTCTGTAGCCTGGCCCTGCCTTACAGAGGACGACCGTTTCCCTGGCAGTACCGTGCCATATGTCCGGGTTGTGAACAAGACAAACAAATTGGTCGACCGTCGGCCGTCCATTGGAGTGATGGCTTGGCAGGACGCGGCCGTCCAACCCGTCCCTGTTTTGTCCCGTTCTTTTCCTGATTCTCAGCTGTTGACCTGCTTTCTAACCTCTCCAAACGTTGGTCAACCTTATCTAGGTGGGCCAACAGTTGAGCCATCATGGTCTCCATCGTGTCGGCCCCTGTGGGTGGGGATTGTCTCTGTTCAGGCACCGAGACTTTGTCCACCGAACAGTTCGATTGGTCCTCATCCTCGGACCTGCGGATCGCTGAGTTCCTGACCTGAAGGAAGGTCAACTGCGGGTCTTTGTGGACCTCCTCTTTCAACTCTCTTCTTAGGATCGGGGTTGCTAGCCCCTCGATGAAATGGTCCCTCAGTAGGCGCACATCAATGTCAGGTGTTTTGACCTTTACCGAATCAAAGGCCCTGTTCATCCGGTGTGAGTACTCCATCACACTCTCCGCCATTCTCTGCCTTAAGCCTACGAACCCTGCCAGCAGTTGCGATCCCGACCGTCTCTCCCCAAAGGTCTCCATAATCAGATCCAGCACCTTATCCGGATCTGATTGGATGGTTTTATCGTGGCATTTGACCTCTGCCCTGACCGTCTCTCCTATACTGCCCATCAGCAGTCTTAATCTTTCCTCTGGTGACATGCCTCTCGAGGCCCAGGCCGCTTTGACCTCTTCACTGAACCTGTTGGTTAAAGTTGGATCCCCGTCCCCGTAAAATTTGTTAATGTGGGACTCTCTGGGTAGGACCACTATATGGGTCTGCTTCTCGTCCAGAGTAGACATTTTATCCCGTAAGTAAAACAAAAGAGTTCTTTCTTACCGTGTGTGTATGAAAAAATTTTCCTCAATTTTCACAGTTCCTGAATGTCCGAATTCACATACACACAAAACACAGTTATGCACAAGGTTGACTATGGGTGCCTCAACCGGCAAGTCTAGTTGAATTCATCCTGATCGCAGCGCCAAATGTGACCTTCCCCGAGTCTATCCTGCCCGACAACGCCAATTGTAACGAGTTGAACCACTCATGCTACACAACATCGACTACAGTAGAAAGACTCGAAGATGCAGGTTCGCTATTGATCCTTTTATTACATGAATCAAGAAATGCTTCCATATAACACAATGAATCAACAGGAATGTTTCACAATAATAGTCTGAATCAACTGACCCCTAACAGTCCTCACTAGGCTTCATATAACTGAATCCACATGTCTATTGTCCTTCTTAACACAATATAACCAACTTGATATGTCACACAGACTGACTGATCTAAAGCGAGCGATGAAGAGGGAAGAGAACGAGTTCAGCCGTCCCCTCCTATTTATCCCTTGTATCCGTACTCGTCCTCGTACTTGTATTCCTCCGTAATCGATACTTGTACTCGATGTCTCCGACCACTAGTTGCGCAGTTCTAACGTACAGTCCGTGAAATAACATCTGCATCCTATCAATCAAAGTTGACAGGCTGTCTGAATCCCCTCGTACCGTTTCCCAAAATAGCACGCGTTGGCTTTGAGATTGTTATCAGTCCGATCCAATAAGCCACCTGCTATGTTGCGTCAGACTGTAATACTGCGTCTCGGCTTATCGTTCGTTATCAGATTTGTAACTAGTGGCTAGGCCTACCCTAGTCACATATATATATATATATATATATATATATATATATATATATATATACATACATATATATATATATATATACATACATATATACATATATATATATACATATATATATATATACATATATATATATATATACATATATATATATACATATATATATATATATATATATATATATATATATATATATATATATATATATATATATAAACTGCTATAGTACACATATCCTTCTGATACCATTTAAGATTTATAATACAATGCTTTGCGAAATATTACAAATAATTATTGTGACGCCATTTATGCATCTGGCAAACTTCAAAGAACCGAAAACTATTAACATTTTAATCATTTTACAAAATAATTTTAAAGGTCGGCACTAATTGGAGCAGCAATTAGCCGCAGCTTTTAATTACAAGAAGACAAGGGAAGGGGGAAAAAACAACAACCTGCAGATTTATACTTCAATATCTTTTAGAATTTCACAACCTCATTACAAAAATTGATAATCAAAACGTCTTTTACCACTAATGAAAGAAAATTTAACAATGTTTTTAAACCATAATATCTGAAAATGTCAAATAAATAAGTTGCGAAATCTTATATTTTGTTCCATGCCGGCAGTATTGTAAGCATATTTAAGTTTGAGTCAGGTGAAGTTTTTTTATTTCCATTAGAGGCATTATTGTATTAATAGTCGGAGTTGAATCTGACGAAATTTTAATCCGGGGGCTCTTACTAGCACGTGCATTACCGGTTACCATGGCTACGCGGAACAATAAGTGCCAATTTCACCTCGCTTTGAAATCCGCCCGCGTTTTGTCATTTACGTTTTTAAATATTAAAAACCCATTTCTCTTAACAGTAGGGGAATAAAAACTAGGCTTGCAACAGCTTTTCAGCCTCTTTATTTTTTTCTTAAAAAAAAAAAATCTGCCCTGTTCTGACAAATAGTCTCCACTTCCGCCCACGTGTTTCTCGCCCACGAAATTTCGAAAGGGCAGGCCATATTTTTTAAAAATGTGTTCATTTCGTCTGGAGTAATGGGTTCCTTGGATATCTTTATTGCAACACTTTGCATCAAGGCTCCGCGAACCGCGGGTCGCATGCGGACCCCTGCCATAAATCTAGGAAATATTAAACAACAAAAAATGAAAGATTTAACGAATATATATATATATATATATATATATATATATATATATATATATATATATATATATATATATATATATATATATATATATATATATATA
Source organism: Physella acuta (assembly GCF_028476545.2). NCBI lineage: Eukaryota > Metazoa > Mollusca > Gastropoda > Physidae > Physella > Physella acuta. Next base: position 238,677 of record NW_026732661.1, on the reverse strand, counting down.
TATATTGTACTAGTCTAGATTCTAGATCTACAAATGAAATGGGTAGCTGGGAGTTCAAGTTGGAAAAGAAACGATAGCCTAACTTGACAATAAATGGTAATGGAGAATGTCGAGCACGGGAAATGACGTCACTGAACTGTTTTTACCGTTAGTGAAAAGCACGTTTATAGAAAAGTCGTTCATAAAAAAAAATTCCGAGGGGGCACTTGAAACTTTCGGAAACTGGTTAAAGTAGTTTATTAATTTCTGTATAAATTATAATATATTTCGTCGCGGGGGGGGGGGGGGGGGGAAGCAATGATGTTCTCCGCCCCCCCCCCCCCCCTCTGCACAGAACGAGGAAGCTTGCCACCGCCTCTAAGGTACCCCATTCCACTACGATTAACAACAATTTGAGGCATACACTTGAAGCATATCAATGCCCTCACGGGGAAGGGGGGGGTGAATTCTACTTCTAGAATCTATTGTAATAACTGTTGGTGTTTGTTTTGTTTAAAAAGGCGGCCAAACTTAGTTCTTAATTGTAGAACATGGTTATCACATAGCATAAACAATTAAACATGTAGGCCTGAAATTCAAATTAAAGTTGAGCTTATAAAATATTTAATTTTGAAAAATTTACCCGAAACAATTAAACAGGGTGAATCAGCATCAGTGTTTCTTCCAGACTTTTTTCTCCGGGGGGCACTTGAAATCTTCGGGGGGGGGGCGGTAAACTTTCTTCGGGGGGGGGGGCGGACACTGTTAAAAGTATATATTTTCTATATAAATTATATAAATTTCATTTCGTTCGGGGGGGCGGTAAAAAATTTTCGGGGGGGCTTCGCCCCCCCGAAGAGATGCCTGGAAGAAACTCTGATCAGCATAGGTTACGTTTTCATAGTGTTTTGTATGTGGGTTTCATTTTCATACTGTTATGTATGTTGGCTACGTATCCATAGTGTTATGTATGGGGTTACATATTCACATAGTTATGTATGACACACTAAGCCCCATTGTTCTTGCAGCATAGAGGCAAGTTGACTGGTTAATCTATTCACAGTAAAGAGAAGACTCAATATTGCCATTTTTTAATGAGTGTGTACCCCATACTGATTCAGCTAAACCCATTTTAAAGGCTGTGTTAGAGTGGGGGGGGGGGGGGGAATTTTATCATCTGTAGCATAACTCTGTAATTTATTAATTTCAAGTAAATGTTGAGAGAAGCAAAAACCACGGGAGGAAGCTAGAACTAAATAAAGCTCTTTAATATACTTGGGCTTATGAAAGATTAGGGGGTCGTCCATAAATGACGTCACTCGTAGGGTGGAGGGGGGTCCGTAATTTTGTGACAGTGTGTGATGAGGTAGGGTTCAGATGTTGTGACGTCATACTTTTGCATTATAAAAAAGCAATGATACAAAATGAGTATAGTATTAGCCGTTATTTCGCATATTAGAAAATTGTTTTAATAAATTGTAATAGGAATCAATTAAAATACTTCATGTTGACAGAGTTCAGACAAGATTTTGGAAAAACATCGATGTTTAAAGAAAAATACAACTGCTATTTTGAGGAGGGTTGTAAGAGGAGGTGTGACGTCATTTTAGGGGGGGGGGGGGGTCTGGCTTTTTGTGACATTGTGTGACGGAGGGGAGGTAAAAATCGTCCAAAAAAGCGTGATGTCATTTATGGATGACCCTTTAGACTTTTTATTTTTGCTCTAATTATCATTTGTTTTAAAAAGCTGCAATAAATCCCAAAGGTGTTATTAAAGTTTTTATCCTAATTGACATATTAAAAAAAAGTCAAGTTATCCTTTGAACCTGTAAGTCCATTGGGTAGACCACAGTTCTGTGACCTCAGCATATGAAGGCATAGTGTGGTTAGCCACTTTCCTGAGTCAGGTGACCTCAGCATACGAAGGCATAGTGTGGTTAGCCACTTTCTTAAACGCAAGTGAGGTGCCTGTCTGAGCTGGATGGCATAGACTCCAGTCCAGGATCCCAACTCGATACTTTTGGGTTAGAAGTCATGAACTCTACTGTTTGACCACACCGTTCCATATCCAAATGGATAACAGAGAACAATGTTGACGCAACTTAAAAACCTTTTGTAACAAACCACTGAGCATCTATTTAGGATGATCCATCAAATAATGACATTACTCCTCAAAGGATTCTTATCTTTTTAAGCATGTAGTTTGTTAACTTAAATCCTTTTTAAAAATTTTCCCCACAAAGCTAGGCTAAGCCAACTTAAATAAAATTAGTTACAGTAAGAACTAAGACAACATATCAAACATAAAAATATTACTTTAATATTATCATTAGAAGGACAAAAACAGCAGAAACATTACATCAGTGAGACCTCAAGAAGCAACTTTTTGTTTTTTCTTCTTTTTGTTTTTCATCTTGACGGCATTCGGCCCGATGCCGTATTTGCTTAGCCTGGCAGCAGACATAACTTTACTTAACTGCTTCTTCAGTTCTTTGTTGCCCACAGCACTTTTGTCCCCTGACTTAAAAAGCTGGAGTGATATTTTCTTCTTCTTCTTCACCTTTGTTTTATCCGGTGCCTGGGGGGTTGTTTTTGCAGGCGCAGCAGGTTTTGTCTTCTTAGATTCAACTGATAGCTGCATTTTTTTCTTCTTTTTCTTTTTGAGAATATTTCTGTCAAGCGAGCTCTTTTCTCTAACTTTATTTTGTTTCGTTTCTTCATTCCCTGTTTTCAATTTTTTGGGTTTTACTTTATCTGGGCTAGACACCTCACTGTTCTCTCTCTTCCTTTTCAAAACTTTCTGACCATCTTGTGCTGAACTTTCCTCATTTTTCTTCTGTTCAGTCTTCTCCCCACCCTCCACTGGCTTAATTTTCTTTTTCTTCTTCTTTTTCTTTGTTTTCTTACTGGTCACGTCCTTTGCATCTTTGCTCTCCCTAAGAAAATTTTTGAGGAGGTTGATAAATTACCAAATTTTTAATATTACAAATGCCAGACACAAGTAAAATTTTGAGACAAGTAAAAGAGAATGCTAACAAAACAATTGTGTACATTACATGATCACTTACTCAGCTTTCTCAGCTAACGAAGGAATAATTTTCAACTTTTTCTCTGGCATTCTGGCCCTCGCAAGAAATTTCCGTCTCTCTGATAACTCTTCTTGTTTGGAACGATACTGGCTCATCTTTTTGACAGACACCCAAGAATTCAGTTCTCTTTCAGGGGCTCTCAGTATCTAAATAAAAATCATATAATCTCATAAAAATCATAGCACCAATGAATATCTATCATTACCTACATTAAACATTCAAGGGAGGTAAACAAAATTTTATATTGATATAATACAGCAATATACAAGGTTATCCCTTTTATTTGAAAACATCTTTATGATAAAAACAAATCTACAAGTTTGTTTTACTTATTTTAAAAAAGCAAATATAATTCATAAAAATGGAACTCAAAGGACAACTTTACCTCTTCTGTGCTAAGTCCAAAATCATTGGGTACAACCTCTCTGTAAGTAAAGGGGAGAGAATCAATCTTGTCTTTCAAATACTCATCCATGTATTCATCAAAAGTAGTTTTGGCTGTAAAGTTGATAAAGTTTAACTCAAGATAAAAAGCTACACAAAAACTCTTCCATGCACATAATTCCTTTACCTAAGTTCATTAAAAAATTGTTTTTAATTCTAAAAGTAAAAATAATGAAGGATAGCTAATAATTATTTTACACATAATAGTAATTTTAAGAAAAACAATGGAAAAGTGTGTTACATTGATATATGTTATGTACTTAATTTGTTAAAACTACACATAAACATCAACATAGACTAAGCCTTATTGTAAGATGAAAACTTGAACATCAACAAAGATTGGGCTCTTTGACAGAACAAAACATGAACATCAATAAAGATTGGTAATGACTGAGTTAGTATAGAATATCAAACTGGTGCTGATTGTGTAATAACAAAACCTGACCACCAATATAAACTGGTACTTACTGGGGTCAAATAAAGGAAGTTTCTCGACCACCTTTCCCTTTTTCTTTTTTTTCTTCTTCTCAGCTTTGTAGTCACGAGTTGGGTCATAGTCAGCGTCCATCTAACAAACATATAATATAAACATTTACGGATCATAGTCAGTGTCCATCTAACAAACATACAATTTAACATTTATGGATCATAGTCAGCGTCCATCTAACAAACATATACAATATAAACATTTGTGGGTCATAGTCAGCGTCCATCAATACCATAATGTGTCAACATGTACAAACTTTTTCAAAACTGCTCTAGTTAACTGATTGCCGGTATCAAAATTTTCTAACAACAATTAAAAAAAGCTACAACAAAAATAAAGACGTGACTTACAACAAAATCTGGATCATCAGGCCCTGGTTCGTAATCCTGTCCATCATCTGCTGATTGACCTTCATCCTCCCCGCCCTCTGTTGTGTTTTCTTCATCCTTTGCTTCCTCCTGCAATCTTTCATTCCACCAGTTATCTAAAAATAAAATTGACAAATATAACCATAACCATAGTAACAGTCAATTAAACAGTAAAACAAAAACTGCTTTGTAGACAGGGACAGACATTTACATACACATAACAGCATTGTCAAACCAAAGACAAGACAAAACTGCACACATATAATAACTATCCTGACATCATTGAAATGGCCAAACATTTCTTTTAACAGACCTGGTTCCTCATCCACAGCAGCATCGTACTCAAAGCGAGGTTTGTCATCATCCCCTACCCCATAGTAATCATCATTGAAGTAAGACTGCAAAAGTAAAAGTTGCAGTTTTTAATTTATCCATTGTGAGGCTGCAAATACTATTTGTTTTTAATCATTAGCTACCTGTTCATTGGACCATATTGTGAACACTTATTAAAAAAACAATAAAAAAATAATATCTTCTGCTCAGACTTGAATCTTACTACTCAACAACAGAATTCACTAAACATAAAGCAACATACAGTTACATTATCTGTGAAATGGAACACCAAATTCTGATGTGGATTACTCAGTTTTGTTACTTAGCTGTGTAATTCTTGTTTAAAATAAGTTCAAAAGATGGTAAGAAGAATAAAAAACTATCACAGACATAAAAAGAGTCAATTGAAAAAAGAATCACCTGCATAATTTTGTTATGCTCTTCTGGATCAAAATCTGCCTCCAAATCATAATCAAGTTTAGGATTGTTGGCGATTTTTCTTAACTTTTCTAGCTTTTCTCTCTTTTCTTCTCTTTGCAATTTTTGTAAAAGTCTGATCTCTTCTTTTCTTTTTTCTCGTTCCTACAAGAATAATTAAAAAAAAAAACAAGAATGTCAATGATAAAACATATACACTTGTAAATATTTAAGTAACTGTAAATAAACGCATTAAGTTAATAAGCATACCAAATAGTTTTTGTGGTAAAATTAAATTTAAAAAACCACCTTATATATATATTTTGTCAGTGTTTTAAAATATTATTAACGCAAATCAAATACCATTTTCTTTTTCTCCAACTTCTTTTGACGTTTATCAGCTCTTCTTGTGTCTTTAGTTCTAACAGATGTCTCGATCACACGAGGGTAACTTTTGATCTAAAACAGAGGGTCAATCAGTTTAGGTATGACAACACAACAGTTAGTTCTAGCAGAAGGCAAACACAAACATCACAACCTTCAAAACTACAGCAAGATATTTACATTGGTTTTTTTTAACATTTTATACAACTAATAAGTCATCTAAGAAAAATACCACAATCAGCATTATATTATTCATGTTAAAGCTGCAATCCTGAGAGAAACTTCAAATTTTTAACCATTTTCAACATATTTATCAGCCTACAGTTTAAGCCCCCACAATCTCCAGTAATTTCAAAGATCAATCTTCACCTCATCTGATCCTGGCTCCTCATGGCGGAAGTTGTATTTCTGCTCATACTCCTCAGCCTTCTCTAGGAACTCCTCCTCTGCCCTGAAGTCTGGGAATATTTTCTGTTCCTCCTCCTCAGACTCATCCTCACTCCTGCAACAATATTTACAACTTACTCAACTGCCATCCAAGACACAAAAATTTAGATTTTAACAACAACAATATTTACAACTTACTCAACTGCCATCCAAGAAACAAGCACATTTAATTTTTAACTGCAACTATAACTACAACTTACTCAACTGCCATCCAAAACACTAACACAATTAATTCAAAACTAGAATAATATTTACAACTTTCCATACTGGTGAAGAGAGAACACAAGTGTACAGATTGTAAAAACATTAACTCACGAGTCTTCTTGTTCAATGTATCCATTGTTTAAGATGTAGTCTCGTAAAACCTTTTCTTTCTCACTGAGGTTTGGATCATTCCAATACGCTTTAAGTGGTGCCTAAGGAGCAATGTAAAATACTCAATCAAATTTTACAATTTTAAGAGGACCTCCCAAAAATATTTTGGTCCCCATATAATTAATTAGAGTAATATTGTGACCAGAAAGCATGTATTAGGAAAATAATTTACTAAACTTATAAAAGTTTTACAAACAACTATTATATACTTCAACGTTGAATTTAAACAAGTCAAAAATGTACAATGACATTAGGTAGCTAAGAATGAAATTAAACACACACAAAACCTACCAATTCAGCAGCAACCAGTATATTTCTTGTACATCTGGTATATCCAACACACCCCATTTCCCTTAACCCTTTATAAGAGTACCTACCAATTCAGCAGCTGCCTCCTTATCCTCTAACTCCACTCTCTCACCCTTCAACCACTCCAGGAATTCATTTTCTTCTTTTTTCTGCGGTGGATATATTCGTTAAGCATTTGATCAATTTAAAATATTTTCTTTCTAAACAGTTAAAATTAAAAACTTTATCAGCAGTCTATACTTAATCAACTTAATGTTAAATATTCTTTTGTTGATAGGTGAACAAACTTTAAAGTACTCTTAAAAAGATTAAACAGTATTATAAACTGATACAAGAATATTATTTAAATTTTACAACAAAAATCATTTTTTGATTTATTTAATTTATTTAGCACAGAACCAAAATAACTACTTAAACCACTAGTTATTTTAAGTTAATCAATTCTATTATTACTGACCTTCTCTTCATCAGTTTTTTGACGTTTGACTAAGAGATCCCCCTCCTCTTCATCACTAGACTCAGGAAGAGCTTCCTTCAAGCTGAGCAAACAGTGTTTAATAAATCATACAAGTTTTACATAGTGTTAATATAAGGAAGAGCATGTAATGCTAATATCTGTCCATATAAGGCTGTAATAGTTAGGCCAACACACCTCTTTTTGATTTCCTCTTGTTCCTCAAAGTAGCTTTTACCCAAAGGCTTTTGTGTCTTTGATTCATCATCACTCTCCACGCTGATGTGAAAACAATATACATTTTAAAAATCCAAACAGAAACAATTATAATCATTTATCACACAAAACTGATGATAAACCAGAAGCTGATTGCCATACTATAGTATCTGAGTATGAATTCTCACATGAGTGAACTAAGATAGATAGTCCTGAACATTTTTGTTGAGATAATCCTACAAATGTTTTATAACCTTTATTGTTTAATGGGGAAAGGGAGATAATCATACAAATATTTTATAACCTTTTGTTTAATAATAGGAAAAGGGAAATGATCTTACAATTGCCACCCTGAACTATTCATCATGGAAACCATTAAAGTTGTCTTTCTTGCTTAGGCCAAAATTATGTATTAAGTTAAAATTGTAGGTACTTGCCCTCCTTTCTCAAGGATAAACTTTCTTTCATGATCTTTCAAGGTAGAGGGCTTTTCCTTCTTTTTCACCACAGGCTCAGCTACCTCTGTTAAATATCAACAATAGAAATAAGCAAAACAAAAATCGTCAGTTATATCTTATTAATGAAATATTTTAAAATGTGAAGAATTACGAATACATTGTAATCACTCACCATGGAAAAACTTTTCCCCTGACTTATACAGCCTTGGCTGATTAAACCTGACCACAGCATAAGCTCTTAGCCAGTCTTTGTCCATTTGAGGGGTGGATCGCTACATTCATTAAAATCGTTTAATAGATGAATTAGTAAATATAAAAATATTAAAAAAATTTCAATAAATAAACAACATTAACTAGATTTGATGACACCAAAAGACAACCGTAAGTTTTAATTGTAATTAATTTATTAACCACTATCATTTTATTTTCAACAGAAAAAAATTTAGGTAAATAGTTTGATTGTAATAACCAAAATGGTTAAATTTTTTTAAAAATATGTTACAAATGGAAATAAATATTTTAACTTCAATTTACTAAAACTCACAATTTCTTCTTCTTCTGAAGAGCTTGAGGTATCAGCATCTCCATACCTATCTTTGACTGGAAGATTTAAAAAAAAAGTTTAATAAAGTAATAATAACTGTCACGGATATCGTTGACAGTGCAGCACTTAAATTCTTAGGGAGGAACAATGTCCAGCCTCCTAAATGGTGTAAAATGTGAGATAGGATTAATTAGGCAGTAAAATAAGCAAGAAGGCTGCAAAAACGATTAGTCTAGAGACATTGTCTTGCATTTTACCCCCACCTGATTAGTTAACCTGGGTGGGGGTAAAAAAGGATGAAGCCTACACAAATTTTACTATAGGCCTACTCAAATTCCAATATATTAAATATATAATATATTATGGTTTACTATGAACTTTAATGCAGATATTGAACTTAAGGCGGCCTCGGTGTTACACACAAAAGAAAGAAGTCGGCGGTATTTGGGGCGGTTTCGAACAAGGTGGTATTTTAGGTCGACACAAAAGATGGGGGGAGTTGACAAATCATCAGTATGTCTAGCGATGGAAAAATCAGAAGTTCTAACAATGTAAACAAAACGTCTTTAGAGTCTGCATCAAATACCACTGTAAATCGGTTGCGGTAAATTTTTCGCGGATATCTTCGCATTTTAACACCACCCAGCGTAAGTATTAGGTATCGGGTTGTGGTAATATGCGAGACAAAAGTCTAGTGACCGACCGTTATCACGCCCTTCTCGCAGTTTACCGCCTCGCCGTTTCGCAATTTCCCAACACCCGATTTATTATTAGGGCTTACGGTCTAACCCGCTAAAGTCTAAGTAAAATGTTGTAGATGTACTAATCTAGACTCTAGAGTCTAGACTATACAAAAGTAGACGTTTACGTTTTTGGTGTTCCTCTTTTTTACGCCACTTTTCATAATTTTTTGCATAACTTTCATTTATTTTAAATTCAACTTGCTCTTCTTCCGAATCTGAACCTAGCAAATCCATGTGTTGATGTATTTTAGGAGTTCTGTTTACAGTTTTTAATTCTACTTCTGCTTGCCAAATAAGTTCATAAAATTGTTGGATCTAAGTTTTAGTTGTTTTCGCTAACTTACATAAAATCTAGATTTAGATCTATAAATAAAACATTACATTTTTAAAATTGCTTTTAATACATTAATAAGTAAAATCAATAGAACATAACAAATATGAAAAATAGGCCAATTAATTGTAGGCCTAATTAGGTAAAATATTTTATTATCTTAAAAATGAATGTAAACTGTATTACTTTCCTGGCACTGATGTTACTTTCACTTTCACTTACGAGATTCGTCTTTATTATTTGAAAACCGTACAAAACTATGATCTAGATGTAGATTCTAGATCAGATCTCTCAGTGTCTAGAAACTAGATTAGAATGTATATTGAATTGTAACTGGGAGTAGGCCAAACTGCCTGGGAGCATTCTTTTAACTAACAAAAGCAAAGACGTAGATCTATTTTTAAATTTTATGGTAATCTAATATCAAATTGACAAATATCTAATATCTATCGTTTTGGGTACGTAAAATCGCCCGCGATTTGTAATGTGAAAAACAGGTGACTCCTTAAATTTTAGTAATTATTTCACATTTTGAGGAAGATTTATGTTTTAAAAAATTCAAAAATGTTTCCTTGATTCATTTATGTACCTGTTTTTAAACAATTGAATTAAAACTTTTCCGTAATAAATGAAGACTAGCGATGTTTCCAACAGATGCAACCATGCTCATTTACTATAGCAGCCATCTTGTCTAAGTTTTATTTTTATAAGCTTTTAGCGCCAGATTCAGGGGGAAGCCACTCTATTTTACAAATGGCTGCTGTTTATATAGCAAATCTTGCTCTCAGACACTGCTGTTTAAAGTTAATTTCTGGCCAATATCGATATATTTTGCCATTGATTTAGGTTTATTATTCATTTACCTATAATATTTGACACAAAAGTATGACAATATACTTCTATTAAAGCCTTGACAATGAGGTAACGTTTTCGTACATAAATAGCCGCGGGCGATTTTACGTACCCAAAACGATAGATTACCTATTGTATTTATTATATAATATATTAAGAAGACTAAGAATACGTTGACAACTTGACTACACACAACCGTACACAGTACACAGAACATACATGATCATGATGAGACAGTCCTAACAGTCAGGACCTAAATTTAATATAATTAATAATAATATTAATAATTATTAAACTTAAACATTAAGTAGTAATTAATCTAAGACCTATGTAAGCCTAAGTGAAGTGACTAAAAAAGTCAAAGCCGAAAGGGTAGACCTAAGATAAGAGACTAATGAGTCACTAATGACACTAATGTAAAAAAAAAAAACAACTAGGTAGCCTAACTAATATTTGAATATTATTATTTAGCATTTATTAATTAGTTAGTTAATAGTTACTTTTTTTTTTATTAGTTAGGCCTATCTATCTATTCTATAGGCTATATAATATAGTATATAGTGTATACTATATATATAGGCTAATAATTTTAGGCATTAGGGGCTAATCAATATTAAATATTTAAAAAAAAACAGCAGTTTTAGTCTTTTAGCCAGCTGCGTTACTATGTAAATTACATACTAATCTAGCCGAACTATTAGTATTATAGGCCTAATCCAGTAATAATAAGATTATTAATTAATATAAGCCTACTACTATAAATTAATCTTTATAGGCATCATCCTGATGTAGTCCTACGAGCTAGATGGAATAGAAAAATTGATAGGCTCTGTTGCATTTACATTTTAAAATAGTTTTTTTTTTGTACTTTTAGCTGTTGGTGTGTAATTTTCCATTAGGTAATGCTTTGCCAAATGGGGGATGAGCTGTTGCAGATTCCACAAAAGAAAAGAAAAATGTATGAAACAACTGTATACACAGAGAGCTGGCAGAATGCATATGATACAGACATGGACAGCGGGAAAATTTCTGGTAATTGTTTATTCATTATCATATTATAGAGGCTCTTATAGGTCTACGATACATTATTTTATGCTATTCCAAATTATATTGGAATCTTTGATTTTCTATTTTTTTTTCAAAATTGAACTCTTCTCCATGGACTTCTAAGTCTAGTAGGGTACTTTGTGTCCACAAAAATAAATTTGCGTTGAGGAATTACATTTTTAAAATTTGTTTTATAATTTTTTTTTCAGGTAAACATTTTATTCACTTCCCTCATTTGGACAGTGATTCAATCTTCCACACAGAAGACTGGCAGCCATCTGGCTCCAGTTTGTTTACTCCCTTGACTGAAGATTTAATGGTCAACACAAGAAACATAGAGCAGTTCAGTTACATGAGAGGTCAATTCTTTGTCTCTGGTGTGGATGGAACTTACTCCAAAACTATCAATGGTATTTATTTTATTTATCCTTTACAATTAATAGTGTATTTATCATATTAACATAGGGTTTAGTTGCCAAATGGTATAACTTAGTTTTACTTAAAAATTAATGAAAATAATATATATATATATATATATAATATATATATATACATATATATATATATATATATATATATATATATATATATATATATATATATATATATACATATATACATATATATATATATATATATATATATATATATATATATATATATATATATATATATATATATATATATATATATATATATATATATATATATATATATATATATATATATATATATATATATATATATATCAGAGGCGGGGGCAGGGGGTGCGGACCGCACCAGGTGACACCAATTTGGGGGTGACACCAAGACAAAAAAAATTACAAAATATGTAGAAGAAAAATGCTTTTTGCCACTTCAAGTACTGATTAATTAGAGTTAAAAAGTCTTAAAAAGACATAGGCTAAAATGATAACTTCTTTTATAAGTTTCTAAGTTGCAGACAAAAATACAATAGTCACATTAAACAGAAACAAGCTTTGTAAATTAAAATTATCTAAATCAATGAGATAGTCGCATAATAAAAAATGTCTATTTCAGGTGAGGTCCTCCATCTCTGGCGATATTGTTCTCAAAGAAAAAAGCTTTTTATCTCAAGGTCTTTTCTGTTTAAAAACACCCAGGTACTATATGAGTATGAGTTAGCTTTAACAACATTTACATTGTCCCACAACATGTTATTCAAACATAGGTTATTTTATTTTTAAAAATTTTAGCACAGGTAAAATATTCAGTTTTACCTATTTTGCAGTTGTTTTGTAGGCTTTGATTTATTATTTTCTTTGATGTTTGTGTTGTGACTGACTACATTATTGGAAACATTCTTGTGTAGACCATTTTATTTTTGCATTTGTTTACTGATTTTTAACTCATTAATTTTTATGGATATTTTGAACATTGTTTCAGGATTTCAGGCACATTCAAGAAATTCTGAAAAGACTGTGAAGTATCACCTTGTTCTGGTTGAGCAGAAAGTTTTGAAAATGAATCTCACACTCATGCTTTTGTGGAAACAGTTTTCTATTAGCCGTATTATCCCAATATAATACATTTTGCTGACTTTCATTAAATGATTTTGTAAACTTGTTTTTAAGCATTTCAAGCATGGCTGTAAATATAGGCCATAGCATACAGTTCATTGTAAATTAAATGAAACATGTTTGAGCAATGTCAAATCTGTACAGGTAAAAAAACTATATTGGAAATTAGGTGTGATTTTCTCAGTATTACTTTTTTTTTTATTGTTGTTGCATTTATTTGCTAAAACTAAATTTTGAACCTGTAGAGAAATGCTTTTGGATTTTAAAACTTGTTACACTTTTGTGTTCTTTAGCTGAAATACTGGTTTACCTTCCATGTTTGAAATCAAATTATTTGTAATATTTTAACTTTAAGGCAGTAAATTACTAATGCCTGTCTTTTTGTGTATGTTGAAAACCCCATTTTCCACATTGTTATTTTACATTTACTTTTGTTTAATATAAAATAAAATATAAACACCAAGCTGTTGTATTGTTGTAAAGTTTTTTTTTAAAGTAACTTTGAACTATAATTACTTTTCTACAAAAATAACAGTCAAAAGCTAGACTGCTTACCCCGAAAATGCTAAAGGAGGTACTCAATTAGTTAAGCCCGTCTTTAAAATCACCATCACCAGTTCCAGCTTTACACTGAATGTTATCACCTAGCTTTGGCCTTAGAGTCTAATTAGTTATTTAAAATGAAGATCAGTTTTCAATATCAGTACATGCACATTTTATTTGAACAAAATGGAGTATTTGAATATAATTTGAATGAAAAAGTCTGTATTTAATCCAGTGTTTCTTCCAAACTTTTTTCTCCGAGTGGAGAGGGGGGGGGGGGGCACTTAAAATTTTCGTGGGGGGGGGGGGGGGGAAGACACTGTTAAAAGCATATATTTTATATATAAATTCCATTTCGTTCGAGGGGGGGGGGCTGAGCCCGAAGAGATACCTGGAAGAAACTCTGCTTTAATCTTAACCCTAACCCTAAGTTGTTTGTGTGTATTACATTGGAGCTGGCAAAAAAAGTGGCGGGGCTTATCTGGAAAACCTCGTTCTTTGTAGTTAAATAATAATCATTAAAAAAGTTTTAAAAAACCCACGTTTTCTGATTGAACTAAAAAGTAGAAAATAAATGCTATACATCACAATAATGCAAAAGCGATCACTCTACTAGTATAAGCGATGAAAAACGTGGGGCGCCGTGATTTTCTTACAGTTTCTAATACTGTTGACTCTCTACAAGCTTGAAAAAAAAGGTCTTTATGCACTTTTATTTGACCATAAAATAATTATATTAAGATTTAGTTATAAGATATATTGGATTAGGACTTTTGAAAATGGTTGAATTAAAAAAAAACTATTATGTTGTGGCTACCCTTGCCTAGTTTGCGTGAGTGGATCTTCTAAACAAGATAGATTTCCCAATATGTGGGGCTTTCCCAAGGGCAGTAACTACCAACTGTTTATTATAGTTCCTAGATCAACCTTGCGAGTGGGGTAATTCAACTCACTCTGAGTGACTGACAATAATAATGTAAATAAATAATCACACGCTATCAAATTTAATGGACTGGTCTGTCACTTTATGAAAATATAGAAAAAGAAAGCATTAGTATTTAGTATCGATACATAGTAAAGTAATAAGTATCAGAGTATAAATATAATACTTTACTTCTTGACTTGACAACACTAACACCTGAGCCTGAGTGCCTGTAAGTTAACTACTAGACGTCTATTAATAAAGTTATAAACTGTCTATAAATATAGTATAACTACTATACTGTCTAATACTATACTAGGTAAAATCTTAGTTTAGCGTCGTAAATTCCAACGTAGCTAGTAATGTGCGATGAAGGTAACTAATGAATATTTCTTTCATTTGGCCATATTTATGTCATATTTTACATAACATAACAGATAATTGAATAACAAATCACAATCCAAGACCAAACCAGTCATAAATATCCTGGAATAAACTTTAAACTACCCCGTTCGAGACAACAATGAGGAAATACAAGCAGCGGCCATGTTTTAAAAACAATAAATTGTCTATTCGCATGTCTTTTGTGTTGATTTTGTGGTTTAATATGATTGTTTTGTATTGTTTTAATATATGCCGGGGGTCGTCCATAAATGACGTCACACTCGTAGGGGGGAGGGGGGTCCGTAATTTTGTGACGTTGTGTGATGAGGGGGAGGGGGAGGGGTTCAGATGGTGCGACGTCACACTTTTGCATTTTAAAAAAGTAATGTTAGAAAACGAATTTTAGACGTTATTTTGCGTTTTAAAAAACTGTTTTAATACATTATAATAACAATTAATCAATTGTTATTATAATGTATTAAAACAGTTTTGACAGAGTTCAGACAAGATTTTGGAAAAACATAGCTGTTTAAAAACAATTCAACTGCAATTTTGAGGGGGGGGGGGTTGTAGGCTAAGGTGTGACGTCATTTTAGGGGGGCGGGGTCTGGCTTTTTGTGACGACGTGTGACGGAGGGGAGGGGGGAGGTAAAGATCGTCAAAAAAAGCGTGACATCATTTACATTTATGGATGACCCCCTGTATAGTAATTTTTCTTTTTTTTTAAAATATAGTTGACATGAATGACTAATAAACCTTATCAGACTTAATAGTGTGTATCCAAGACCACAACAATTGTTGGGAGGTCGAACTTTTGAACACTTTATTTGCAGTAAGCAAATCAATATTAGATCGCTCATAAATGACGTCGCTCTTAAGATAGTAATGACAGCGTGCATTATTACAGAACAAACATATGAACATATTGTTTCATATAGAAATTGTGATTTGTGGTGGGGAGAGGTTGAGTAGAACTCAGCGATATGATTTTGGAGACAGGTCTGGTTTTTGTTTAGTGAAAACAGGGGATGGTTGTGGGAGAAAGACCAACTGTAGAAGTATGACGCGTCATTCATTGGTGATCCATTTTCTCAGTGGGGACGATAGAACTATTAAGAAGGGTCAAGAAATGTAAAAAGCATGCTGGGTCGCATTTCTTGAACCCCACCTTTTCATTCCCCCACTTAGCACATCGTCACCCGAGTTAACGCTCGCGCGTGATGTCATATACCGGTACCACCGACCGTTAGGCTAATTTTATAGAAAAATACAAACAAGCACTGCCGTTTTGACGCTTATGCGACGTTTAATTTGATTACATAAGTTGGTGTTCATTAAACAGCCCCTAACACATCTATCACTCGTCCATTTAAACGTACGTGGTTATTTCTGCTGTCTTGAGACTTTCGGCCCTTTAAAAATGTATTAAGCTCTCACCGTATAGAACTAGACTACCCATATTAAGCTCCAAAAGAAGCTTGGTGAAAACAGGATGGCCGTCCGATTTTGAAGCTGCTCTGCACTTTATAAAAAGCACAATAAACGATGACACTTATATTAAAGTAAATTATAGTTCTGAATCTTGATACATTAAAAGTGATATTTGGAAATTAAGAGCCAGACAGTCAACATGATATTTCAATTTAAGTCCAAGAAAATAAATGTCCTCAAACGACGGAACATTACTAAATTTTCGCGCTGTTTAGCGAAATTGAATTTAAGTATCATCTTACAAAGCGCGATAGCCTACTGGTGCTCTAACGCGGCCCATGCTAATGGCCGTATTCCTAACGCCCCGCATTAGACGCGGCTTATTCGTCGGCAGGCATTTGGTAGCAAGCCTTTTTGACGGGGATAATGTGTTGAGGCCGTTTTGCAAAATGTCTTAAACTAGCAGGCTTGCAACATTTTTGATGAGCAAGGTTTACGTATATTAATGCTTATTTATCGTTATTTTGATTGAACAAAGCATTATAGAGGTTCTCTGTCAACCACCTAGGTATTTTCCCCGTTCACCTCCTTTCATGAGACCGACACGTCATAAACTGCGGAGCCGCTTGAGTTGACGTCACAAATCTTTACTCACTCCCGTAGCAAATCATATGTGACATCATTTATGGACAACCCCATATCACTCACTTGGGTATTTGATATTGACAATTTGACAACAAAGGATAACCAAAATGTGTCTGGCAGGTGGAGACTTGCGATGGACCACAATGACAACACGCACTTAAGGGGTGGACTGGTTCATTGTTTTAGATGATGTTTTACTAGGGAAGCTGGTGGATAATACATTTTGTCTCTCCGTATATATATAAATGATGACAAACATTTAATGTTGTCAAAATTATGGTTAGAGATCTTAGATAAGGCAGAGTGAAGCGTAATTTTTTACATTATGACTTGTTGTCAGTAGCGTAGCGAGGGGGGGGGGGGGGGCGGGGGGAGGGACATATGTCCCCGGGCGCCGACCTTAAGGGGCGCCAAAATGGGTTGGAAAAATAAATTGAAAGACTTAGGGGGGTGCAAATTGAAAGTTTGAGGGGGGTGCAAATCGAAATCTTGAGGGGGGTGCAAATCGAAAATTTTTTCCCCAGGCGCCGGGAAGGGTCGCTACGCCTCTGCTTGTTGTGACATTGACAACAAAAATATGACGGAGGTTGGGGTTTAATTAAGGTAAAGAGAAGTAAAAAAATGTCATAAGTTACGATATAATCACTAATTGATGAAAAGAAAAACCTGAAATGAAAATAGTCATTCAAACAATAAGAAAAAACTCAAACTATATAGTAATAGTAAGATCAAATAAACATTAGTTAAAAAAGCGTGATTTAATACATGGATACAAGTTGCATCTCACAATGCTTCTAGAATTAATAAAGTTGTTTGTTAGGAAATTCAGTTTTTAAAGGGCAGAATTTAAAAAAAAAATGCTTTGTAATACGGACTATACAACAAGACAATCATATTTAAATACATTTTCATACGAATAGAAATTAAAGGGAAGCTACTCTAAATAACATTTTCTCAAGATGGCTGCTGTTTTTAATAGCAGATTTACTATCTCGAACAGGGTTGATAAAAATTAATTTCAGGATATTTAAATTGATTTAATCATAAATGGTGATCTATTATTCAATTATCTATAATATTTTATCAAAATATACGAAAATATACTTATATTTAATGACATATTCATTAGTTCACTCTCTCCCACATTACTAGTTTTGGCCGAATTTACGACGCTAAACTAAGATTTTACCCTATACTACTTAGTACTTAGGCCTACTATTACTAATTATTAATTGAACTAATTTTACCTTCACTAATTACTAATTACTAATTAGTAATTTCACTTCATTTTTCACAGTAGTAGTAGTAGAGTACAGTATTATTATTGTATATGTATAGAATAGAGTATAACAGCTACTGTATCCTAGTAATAATAATACTCATTGAGTCATTAGTGCGAGTCATTAGTAAATAGATTCTAGTACATTCAGGGAAACTACTCAGCTGGGATTTTTATAGATTGTTTTTACATCCAAATATGTATTTAAGTTTTTTTAGCGCAATTTCCATTCTGGAGAATTGCGTTTATTAACTCGTCATTTCTGGGAATGGATGGATGAATGAATGTATGGATGAATGTGTGTCCGGGCTTTAAGTCGTATCTCCTCCTCAACGAAGCAATATCGATGACTAGTTCCAAAAGCAATTATGTTAAGCAAGTTACGAGGGTGAGCATAGGCCATAAAAATTCCGGGTTTCTTTCATGGATTTCCCGGAAAAGCCAAAAAACCTCGATAAAAAGCAGTTTTTGGCCCATATCTCGGCAACCAGACCACTTAGCGACTTGAAACATGTACCAATCGATTCCTGTCATAATTTAGAACAATATTGCCGAAGAAAGTTTTCAAAAATATCCTTTCGTTCGGTCACAAAAATTTTTTTGAATTAATTAAAATTTGGACCGAATTAGTAGGCATTTTATGCAACCACACCACACGCGTCATCATGTTCAATAGCTGCGCCATCACGTTCAATGGCTGCGACGTCACGTTCCGTAGCTGGGCGCGCAATGGTTTTTACTCATGTTACTCTATTGTAAATAAAACATGTAAAATACTGAAAAAAAAATTAATAAAAAATGTTTTAATAACTAACCAATGGTTTTACTAACCCTGCTCTTGATTTACGCTACGACAGAGCTATTTTTAGATAACACAAGGAAATTGCGCTAAAATTGTCACTAGACTTTTTTTAATTACTTGTTTTTACCTTTCGTAATTAAATTTATTTACATTCCTTTGAATTAATGGAATTTCCATTACTAATCAGTACATTTCAAATGCTACATATGTGGTAGATATAAGTATGAAACTGACGGTCCATGGGGTAATTGAAGTAGTTCACCTGTTTCTGTGACCTCGGCATATAAAGGTATAAGGTGGTCTGCATTATGCTCCGCCACCTTACTTTCCCTAGGTATCCATCAGAGCTGGGTGAATTCAGGGATTTTCTAAGCATTTGAACTCAGATTTGAACTCAAGACTTTTGGGTTAGCAGTCGAATGCTTATGCTACCATCCCATCCAACCACAATCTCCCAATTGTAGAGTGCTGATATATAATAGTTGTTCCTTTCTGTAATTCTACTAAAAGGAATAACCAAAATAATACTGAACTTACAAGCCAAGAGAAATTGTGGCGAATGGGAAAAGATAAATGAAAATAAAGGATTTTTAGGTTAAAACATTTTTTTTTCAGGCTTTAGAAAATGTTTGCAGTGGATGAAATGTTGAGGTGACATAATTTTAAAAAAATGATGACATTCTTTTTAATGTGGTTGCGGTGGGCTACTAAAATCGTTGACTAAATTAATTCAGGCATGTCCGCCGGCACCCAGGTGGTCAGGTGAACTTGTACACCCTGTGAGCAGTAACACATCTATATTTGTTTTAAAGTGCACTATAGACACAGCCGGCCACTACATTTGATTACCTTGTGCCCCTGCAATAGTGTAAACAGTGGCTCCTAGAGTGCCCATTGACGTTTAACACGTGGGCGTTCACTGAGGTGTGTTCTACTTAACTATTACAGGGGATATATAATGTACAATCAAGGCTTTTATACAGCATGAGCTGTGGCTTATAAGCGTTACTGTTGACAAACCTGGCCTCAACAATTAGGATCTACTGCATTGTTTACATCATCATTTGAATAACTCATTTTTAGAAAATAAGGTGGAAATGTATGTGTACTGTATTCATAATGATAATGATACCTAAACAATGTAATTAAACTATATATGTTTCCTTGCAGATACTTTCTCCCCTGGATGATAATGTTTAAAGCTATTCTGTGGAGATGAGTCGCCAGCTTTTGCAATGCTGTTTGTTATCAACAAAAAATATAATACATCGTCATAGTTCATTGTTCTTCAAAAATACTTTCCAGTCTAATGGGCTGTCACTTATAAGAAAAAAATCTACTGACAGTCAAGGTTATCTTAAAAAATGTGAAAGATCATTCAATTTATACAGCAATAAAAAACTTGTTTGTATTAGAAATAAAAACTTAAGCTCGGCACGAGAATTTCATACAAGCACTAGAAGGCAGATACCGCCAATTTTTTGGGTGGTTCTTAAACCTTTGGCAAAGTTTGGGGCAGCTGTAACTGGCAGGTAACTAACAAAATAATTAAAGGCTGTTGTTGATTCATTCCATGTGATAGAAAAATTAACCTAGTGCAATGGTTCATAAACTTTAAGTTCACAGATCATATACCGTTCTATGTTCTTCCATCAATTTGTTATAAATCACACTTTGTTAGATACTGTTTCAAACTATTTTAAAATTTCATTTTGAATTTAATTACTACAACAATAAAGTTTTATCTAAACAATTGCAGCATTCTTCTTTGATTAGGTTCAAACCAGAAATCTGAATTATAGTTACTTTTAAATAGTTCAAGATTAAACATTTAACTAACTACTACTTTTAAACCTTTTTAAACCTCTCCCTAACCACATGGGCATTAAAATACTTCACCATACTCTTTAGTGAATGAAATAATTTTTTTTTTTAAAAAAGAACTGTGAGAATTTGGTTCAAACGACTTGACCCTCAGAGAAAGAAGGACATACTTGCCAAGCTGAAACAGAAATGGTATATACCTGCTGGAATTGTGTTTGTAACGGCCCTTGCTGGAACCTACTATTACATAAGCCACCTGGAAGAAACCCCAATCACTGGGAGAAAAAGATTCATTACATTCACACATGAGCAGATTGCCAAAATTTCTGAAGCAGAGGCAGAAATGGTAATTTATTTTGTGGAGCTTGTTTTTAATTAATTTATAAGTTTGGCAAAAGATTATTTTATGTTTTTCTTCATTTGGATCATATTTTTAGTCAGCCATTGCAATCTTATTGTTAGCATAAAACATTGTTTTGATGTGATTATATATAAATATATAAGTAAATATATATATATATAAATATATAAAATATATAAACTCTGAGTGATTATATCTAAATTTTCTTGCTTAACCAGCTTATTCAGCTGTACAAGGATAAATATTATGCACTCAACGATCCACAAACGCAGCGTGTCCTTCAAGTGGCTCGTAGATTACTGAAAGCCAATCCAGAGCTGAGACAAATGCAGTTTGATGAGTGGAAAATTTTTGTCATCAAAGATCCACTTGTCAACGCATGTGTTTTACCAGTAGGTGTAAAAAAAATTTTCAGTTTTTTTTAAACCCTCTGTCACTGCATAATGTAGGAGAGACTAAAACAAAATAAAGTTAATTTTTCTAATCTCCATTTACTGAAATAGCTCAGAATTCAACAGTTTGAAAATGTATCCATATTTGGCTTAAAATTTTGATACTCCATAGTTAGTATCTCTTTAGAAAACTATTGAATCTTCTATTTTATTTACAAAGTAATTTATCTCAAAATAATGTCTTTTGTAAAAATGTTGTTTTGCATTATTTGTGAATCTTCAATGTTTTCTAAACTTGTGCTCACCAGAGTGGCCATATGTTTGTGTTTGATGGTATCTTGCAACTGGCCAACACACAGGACCAACTAGCTGTGATACTTGGGCATGAAATGGCCCATGCTGTCCTAGGTCATGGGGTAGGTAACAATTATTTTTCTTACACTTTTTACATTTTTTTTTCAAAGTGTGACATCTGGGTTACTTAAGTTTTTAAGTTTGTTTAAATTCAATCAGGTTCTAGTGTATAAATCTTATTTTAAAAGGCATGCTATTCCACACAGTATGATTTCATTCACACTCTTTATTTTTTACCACTTTCAGATTGAAGAGCTTAGCTACAGTGGCGCTGTGGATATTCTTATTATTTTTTGCTTAGCTGTGATTTGGTTTTTTATTCCTTTGGACTCCTTTGCTGTATTAACTCACTGGTTGTACAACAGAGTGATTCAGGTACTTAGACTCTAGCTGTAGCATGTTGACATTTTTGTTGTTTACTTCAATACCTTGAACTAGATTTGGTTTTTAACTGAAGTTTAACATGCCTACCCTATAGGCCTGATGTTCCTTAGAGCAAACAGAGTTATCTGTTTCTTTAACCTTGGCATAGTGTGGTTAGCATTATGTTAAATTGTTTTAGTCAAAGTATTTTTAACTGTGGGCAGAGTGGTCTAGCTGTAGAGCACTGGATCATAACCTGAAATTATGAGTCCACAGACCAGTCTGTACAATCTTAAGTCCATCCAGCTCTGTTTAATTACCTGACTTGATTCTGGAAAAACAGTGCTGACCACACTTTTCCTTCATAAACCAAGGTCGGAGAAACAGATTATTTCTATTGTATCTGCCCAGTGTACAAGGTTGTCTGAAAGTTGTATTTTAATTAATAACTATTAATATATTTTAACCTACCAGAACAGTTTTACTTTAAGTAGACACATATAATTCAATCAGACCCAATTACAATAACTAATTGCCTTTTTTCAATCTAGTTAATGATGTGATGCAGATTCAATTATAATAAGTTAACTAATTGCCTTTTTTTTCTATCTAGTTAATGATATGATGCAGACCTAATTATAATAAGTTAACTAATTGCCTTTTTTTCTATCTAGTTAATGATGCACATGCCTCACAGCAGGAAAATTGAATCAGAGGCTGATCGTGTTGGCTTGATGTTTGCTGCCAAGGTAAGTAATCCTTGCTTTATCTATATATATAATTCTCTTCTTCGAGCCGTTAGAAAACAAGCTGCAAACGCTCTCCCTACCTCCCCACCCCTACATGGTTTTAGTGAGCTGTGTTCGCTCTAAATGTTTACAAGCAGAGCCAACGATTTTAAACGTAGGGGGGGGGGGGAAGGAAGGGGGGGGGTTATGGTCCTTAACGAGCTACTTATAGTGTTTTAAAGAAATATTTTCAGTGTCAGCGTTGGTACTGTCGAATTCACAAATTATGAATTATTGAAAATTAGAAACAACTAAATAGCGGCGTATGTTATGCCGCGGGCCGGCTGGTTTTTTTTTAAAATTCATGTTTGCTTCAATCTTTTGGATAATATTTAATGCCAAGTAACTATTCTTCATTCTTGCTTTACTACACATCTATGATCAACTCATGTCTTAAGCTAACAACTTAAAACTGCTTGCATCATCTAAAGCCAACTTTGGGTTGTAGTTTCACTGGGTCCAGTTTATTTTTGTCTCAATATCCCACTGAACTGACATATTTTTCTAGGCATGTTATGATGTGCGTGATGGGACAGTGTTGTGGAAAAAAATGTCCTTCAATGAAAAGCTAACTCAAGAAGGATCCACCCCTGAGTGGATGCAGACACACCCAGATAGTTTAAAAAGAGCAGAGCACATAGATTTTCTACTGCCTAAGGTATTGTGTAACTGTAGAAATGGTTTCAAATAATCAAATCCTACTCTAGGTTCCATTAGTACATTTTTATTGAAATGATTTTATTAATTTTAGTTTGTAAGTATTTTACATAATTTAGGCTATTTAATCATGAATTAGAATAATGTTGTTTTATTTAATTAAACAGAATATTTTATTTCCTGCATTCTGGAAAGAATTCTCATAGTAGTAAATTCCACGTATAAGTTCCTCTCTGAAGAATTTGTGTATTAATTTAACTTAAGTTTTATATATCCAACTTCTTCTTCTTAGTTTTACTTAATTAAACTACAATGTTTTAATACCTTCAGGCTGAGACATGGAGAAATCAAATGAAATGTCCCAAACTACCAGCAAATGATCCAAGAGCAAGTATACCAATTTTATCCCAATTTATCAATGACCAGATGCTGGCCACTAAGACAGGACAAGACTTAAGAAAAGTTCCTTTACAACCACATGTGGTAGTGTTAAAAAAGTCATAACTTTTTTGATGTAATAATTGTTAATTACAATTTACAGTGTAAATGAGAGTTGGAGGTAGTTTTCTGAAAAATGTAACATATATTTAGTACAATGACGATAAGTTTGTCAAGAAAACCCTCTTGTCATCCTTTTGGGTAGAATCTTTAGCTTGTAGAGTTTAAATTTGTACATGGAATCTGTTTTGGTGTTGATTTATTCTAACTCAGCATCAATACTTTTATTATGTGCCTTTATGCACTAAAATTTTGCTATTCACCTTATAAAATAAAAACTTTTCTTTAACATTTTTATTAATAGGAATGTAGCAAGATTAATTGATGAGATTTATAACATTGAAAATCATTGCTTGGCTTATATGTAAAAAAAAAACACTTTTACATTGCATGAAAATAATGCAAAAAATCTAATTTTACTTTAACATTGTTTAACTAGTGATTTGTAAATATAGTTGTTTAAAATCTATGTTCATCCTGAAACAAAAGCCTTTGATTATCTTGACTTAGTTGAATATGTGATGTATCATTGTGTGATCATGTTAAAATTAAAATATAAATGCAAACACAGATATTTGTTCCCTTATTACTATTCCTCATTGTTTTATACTCAGATACTTCAAATTATATTAAAAAATAAATGACCCAAATTAAGCTATCAAAACAAAAATAAAATGTGTGCATATATGCGATTGATATTATTTAAAATGCTTTCATGTTTTTAACAGTTTCGATCATTAAATTAATTGTATTTACCAATTAGTATTTCATATTAGTAAAAAAAAATCAAACAATATTTTATTGAAATATTCTTTTAATTAAAATCAAGTTTTAACTGTAATAAATTGGTACTTAAGCTCTGTGATGCTCACAGATTCACCAGCTTTGTCATCGTAATCATACCATTCCTGAAAAACAGATTTTTAAAAATGCACTATACATTAGCTGATTTTTTTTTTCTACTAGACACTTTTGTAAAAAAATATGTCTGTTATTACATCAATGGTATTATCAGTACCTGGTGATCTCTTCAATATACATACCAGGGGAGGCAACTAAACTATTGTAATTTATAACTTCAAAAAACAAAGTAAGAGTGTCATCCATGAATAGTCACATTCAAACTTTTTGAATAAAATAAAAAAGAAAAAGAATTTTTAGCTGCTGGTCCATGTCTTTAAAAATTAATTGTAATGAAAATTGATAAACATGCAGTAAATTATTTAAGATTTTTAAGGGAAATTGGTTTAAAAATCTGAACTGAGGTTTGGCATCATTTTAGAGGATGGGGTCTGGTTTCTTGGGGTTGTGTATGGGGAGGTGGTGAAATAATTTTAAAAAGCTTAGTTTATTTATAACCCACTAGCATAACATAATCTGAAAAGTAAAAATAGTGTAAAAACTGAAATCTTGACTTACACACTCTTTTAAATCAACATCTGAGAAAACAGCATTAGACTCCAGTCCTTCAGCTTCCCAGCCCACCTGCATCAGTAAAAATTTGATTATCCATCATTCAAACTCTAATATTTTTTTTTTGTTTAATTTTTTTTTTTTACTCTAATAGAAGGAGGTTTCTTACTGAGAAGAACTCATATTCAATGGGAGCGCATCAAACATAACATATATTATGTAGCCTTTAGAGTGATCATTTACTTAAAAATGTATAAAGTGTTGATAAACATGAATAAGTTACTTTAAAATCAGTAAAACAGAAAATTAGAACTAAATTATATTTTTATTAGACTACTTAAACAAAATGTGAACATTAAACATTGTTCACAATTTGTAATTCTATTGGGCTAATTTATTAAACAAAGATTTACCCTAGGTGAAAAATCTACAGGAGTTGCCCCCCTGCAGTCAAAAACTACAATTGTTTTAAATTGGCCAGCATCATCTTGAGTATAAGAGTTTATTGATTCTTTAATTATGTCTGGAGAAAACAGCATATAACAGTACACAAGTTAGCATATTGATAGTGATAATAAGAAAAAAACAAACAACTAAAGTCAATCTTTTATTTTTAAAACTTCTAAGCACATAAATTTTGTTATAATATGTAGTATTCTTTGTTGGATAAAGAAGCAAATCCAGTAAGAAAAGCAGACTGAAATCGTATTCAATGGCCTATGTGGTGCATAACGGGTAGACACGTAATATATAATTGTCTTGGAGGAAATCCCTTTGAACATTACATTTACGAACTAAGAAGAAGTTAGATGTATATTTGATAGTAGACTGGTATGCTTTTTGTTAATAGTATTAATTAAAAAAAAGGTTTTACCTATTGAATTTTCCCTTTTGCATAGTTTACATTTTATGTTGAGACTTGCATTACTTTTACCATGAGCTGAAGGATAACTCTCCTTTAAAAACAAGAAAAAGGATATTAAAAAATTATAAGCAATGCCAAATTGGATTCCTTAAAAAATTTCACTTGGCACACACCTTGGGACAATTAAAAAATTTTTAGTTAATAATATAAAATTTTTCTTAGTAATTTAAAAAACAATAATTTAAAAACCTACTGAAAGACAACAGTAAACAAATTCTTGCGTTTCTTCTCCACAGTTAGAACATCTTAGCTGTGAACGAAATTGTTGACAGCAAATGTTAGAAGCAGTGTAGAAATTCTTATCTAACTTATAATTTAAATAAGTATACTAGAATGATTATGAGAAAGTGGGGTTAAATGGTTGAGTGTTCAGCTACTACCCCAAAGGTCTCAAGTCAAGTTTGGATATTGAATGTCCACCCAACTCTGATGGGTACCTGACTCACATTGGGGAAAATAAAAGCAGCTGGGCATTCTGCTGTCCACAACATCCCTTCATAAACCAAGGTCAAGAAACTTATAAACTCTACTTCATCTGCCCAATGGATCTTTGGTTCTGAAAGGGGAGCTTTACTTTTTTTAAATACAAGAATGATTAATGAAATTGAACCAAAGAAAAAAGTTTTAAGTTAAAAAAACAAATGTGTTCCAGTGATTAATATTAAATAAAAATAAACTAAGACATGCTCTCACTTGGTAAAGAACGTAAAATTTACCTTTAGGTACCAGCGAAAATCTTCACCGATCGGTTTGATGTGTTTTAGATTTTCCAACTGTGCACAAATCTGCAGGCCAGTTTTCTAAAGAATAATAAGACTATTTGTAAAGAGATGAAATTTTGAAATGTCAGGGGGGTGTGTGGGAGAGGGGAATGGTATGGCATTTAGTGATGTGTAATTTGAGGGGGTAAAAATTGGCTAACTAGAGTTATCAGACAATAGCCTTTTGGATAGTTGCCTCCTGGATATTAATCCATCTAACCATATATCCCATGGAGAAAATTGCCAACACTCTCACCCCGGAGTAAGGTTTATATAAGGAAAAACTAACAATACCCAGAACTTAAGTATGCAATGTGGCTGATGGTAGAATGGTAGACTAACTGAGCTCTGGACTAAATGCTACACATCTCAATGAATCTCATGTTTCTGACACCTCTTGCTTAAAACACTTAATGTTAAAAGGATTTAATACTGAATGAGTCAATAGGTCACCCTTTCAAACTAAAATATTTTTATCTAATTACTAGTAGTAGATTCTATAATATATAATGTAAATAAATAGGCATAGGCTTATTTTTATTTAGTGGGCTAAACAAAATTGGTAGGCTATAGGCTTGGCATGAAATAAATCTAGTCTCTGCATAGGCCTATCTATTATTACTATCTATGGCTATATCCTTACTAAACTATAGAGTAGGCCTCTTGGCCCATATACTATTAAAAATTAACATCCTCCTAGGACCCAGATTTTGGTGTTGGGATGTAAAGCGAGGACTGTGCGTGAGTCCAAACTTTACATCACAGTTAACGGACACCCTCACGAACCAGGTGGTATGATGTAACATTGTAACAGGTGAAGGAGGGTCTGGTTCAAACTTTATAAGTCCGAACTACCTCTATAACTCTATGGTTGAGCCAGGTACTGGACAGTCTTCTTCTTCATCTCTTCTTAATCTTGGTCATGCTCAAGACATATGGGGCAGATGAAGTATAGTTCATCTGATTCATTGACCTTTGCATATGAAGGGATAGTGTGGTCAGTACTATGCCCAGCCGCCTTTGTTTCTCTAATGTAAGTTAGGTACCAATCAAAACTGGGTTAACTCAGGAATGTTTAACTGATTTTAACCCAGATTCGAACTCGAGACTGTCGGGTTAGCAGTCTAGCTCTCTACCGCTAGGCCACGCCGTCCTCTTACTGGACAGTGGGGTACAAGTTTACCCCTTGCGTTCAGCAGGGTGGAAGAAGATATTAGACATTACATTTTTAGAATATTAACATTATATTATACAGTGTAATAGACTTAGACTTAGATAAACCCGGTGAAAACCAAAGGACAGAAGCAACCTATACAACATACAATACAGGAACATGGGAATCAACCAAAAATTATTTTTTTTACCATTGCTGAGTAAATCAAATAACAATGTTCAACAATGTACACGATTCCTGAATTATGAATTGTACACACTCCAATCTTGACTCAGAATCAGAGTCTCTTACTAAGACCTAAGTTCAAGTTAAACTAAGAGGCTCTCTTAGTCTAGCTCAAGCTAGATGAGGGACAGTATTGATCATGATGAGACAGTATTAATGAGTATATCAGTAGAATTCTAGATACAGAAATCTAGGGTAAAACTCTATTTTAGCGTATTTTATTCGCAGCTTCACATTCACCTTCGGTTGAGCTATTTTACTATATATACACCACCAAAACACACAAGAACGTTAGGAAAACACTAGGACTAGGATTAGTAGGTGATAGATATGGGTCTCATTTTTTATGAATGTTTGTTTTAATTAGAAAAGGTAAAAAAAGATTATAAATAGGCATTACAGTTTCAATTATATAGCGTGTGATCATCGGCGGGAGAAAAATCCCTTGATCTAAATTATTCTAAATCATGGTGAAGGGTTCACCGTGAGTTCACATTGACTTTAATTATCAGCATATGTCATTAGCTTAGAGTTTAGAGCTTAGGGCCATTGTGAGTTCTTAGAAGTTTATATTATTTTTATAGTATCATGAGTGCAAGATATTTTTAACAATACGAACTTAACCGACTTGCATTTATGATGAGTTTCTCCTTAAATGACAGGAACCTATTTTCAAGAGAAAAAAAGCTAAATCTAGTGCACATTCAATATTCCAAATTAGGATTTTTCATTTTTTCTCAAGTTTTGACAAAAGTAAATTATCAAAAATCAAACCAAAAGTTCATAAAGTAGGCGCCTACTAAGACTATCTAGAGTCTCAGTATAGTATTAAACTACAATTACTACACTTCCTTCACACTAGACACTAGTCACAGACTGACAGAGTGTCACTAGACTTGACTAGGGTCTAGAGAGTAGAGTGTTTTGTGTGTTTTGATTGTGTTCGGGGTCGGCGTGGTCGAGTCGGTTAAGCTCATGGTTGCTAAACCGAAAAGTCTCGAGTTCGAAACCTCGGGCAGATGAGGCTCGTTAGCTGGGGACAGCCACTCTTCTAGGAGCGACAACTCCAAAATCAAACAACTGCTGCCTTGTAGGTTGTTCTTGGTTGGACAAAGGCTATGGATTATCATTATGGTAGCTTATGGAAGCAAATCCAAAATGATAAGCAGGCTGAAATCGGAGTCAATGGCCTCAATGGCGCATAATCAGTTGACACGTGATCCTTAATTGTGATGGAAGCATGGTCGAGTCGACAAAGCTCATGGTTGATAAATTCGAAAAAAAAGTCTCGAGTTCAAACCCTCTGGTGAGACAAGGCTCGCTCCCTCCCAACACTAAAAATTAAGAACGAAGAAGAAGAAGAAGATTGTGTTGATAATATTAATAAATTTATTAGGAATAGGCCCTATTAGTATTATTAGGCAATATTATTTAATATATATATTATTAGGCCTAATTTATTAATAAAATACGCTCAACTGGAAGTGAACGTGAAGCGGGGAATAAAATACGCTAAAATGGAGTTTTACCGAAATCTAGATCTAGATAGATCTATATAGATCTAGATCTATATTGAATTATATTGAGTAGACAAGACATCAAGATTAGACTGGGCACTTTTTCTGGTTCTTTCGGTTTCGATTTATAGACGCACTAGATCCTAATTTTTATTGTAACTCAGTGCTGTAATTGTGTTTTTCATTTGTAAAGATCTCCCTGGGTAGATTTGCAAGAGAGCTTAGTTAGAATAGACGGCTTTTCTGTACTTTTTACTTTTTAAGATTGCTTTAGTTTTAGATCTAGTCTAGTTTATTTTTAGAGACATGTGAGTGCGATTAATAAAATTAAAATTATTAGGCCTACTAGACTCTCCCTCTGTCTTTACTTAAGACTTTGTTTAGTCCAAAAGATTCTCTACTCTAGAACTAGATCTAGATCTAGATCTAGATCTAGATTCAAGATTCTTCTAACTAATTCTACTAGAACTTGACTACTAGATCTAGACTAGTACTAGACTACTAAGTACTAACATAGATCTTAAGATCTAGTACTAGATTCTAGATCTAGAAGCTAACTAGATACTAAAAATACTAGATCTAGATACTCTATCTAGATTCTAGATTAATCTAGATGTAGGCATACACTACTAACTTAAACTTTAACTAAACTATCACATCACTAGTCTGGGGTCATCCATAAATGATGTCACGCTTTTTTTGGATGGTTTTTACATCCCCCCCCCCTCTGCTCCATCACACGTCATCACACGTCATCACAAAACGCCAGACCCCCCCTAAAATGATGTCACACCTCCGCCTACAACCCCCCCTCAAAATTGCTGTTGAATTTTTCTTAAAACATCGATATTTTTCCAAAATCTTGTCTGAACTATGTCAACATCATAGAGTAACATAGAGTATTTTGATCAATTCCTATTGCAATTTATTAAAACGGTTTTCTAAAACACGAAATTACGGCTAGAACTCGTTTTCTAGCATTGCTTTTTTTATAATGCAAAAAAAAGTGACGTCACACCATCTGACCCCCCCTCCCCATCTGACCCCCCTCCCCATCATCACACACTGTCAGAAAATTACGGACCCCCCTCCCCCTTCGAGTGTGACGTCATTTATGGACGACCCCTCTACACTACTACAGCCGTACAGCACAGTGAGAGTAGGCCTACTTTACTTTAACTTTAGTTAGACTTAAGTTATTAGCTAGAGTCTAGCAGCTAGCAAAACTGGACAGGTCTATATTCTAGATTTTCTAGAGTGTAGATCTATTCACTTTATTTACTAGACTAGTAACTAGTAGTAACCATTACTGTAACTAGTCACATAGTGTAAATAATATTATCAATAATCTTTTCATACTTTTCCTGTTATGGTGCCCAAGACACATGGAGTTTGATGGAGCAGATCAAATAGATAGTTCATCTGTGTAGACATGAATTAGTGTATATAAATCTAAATAAAATACTGGCAAAAAACTTTGAATAAGGAAAGCTCACTAAAATTCTTATCATATTTTTTTCCTCAGATAACCAAACAAAATAAAAAATGGCTGCAGGGTATGTTGATATGTAGTTCTAGTATATAGGGCTAATGTATATTAATAAATTTTATCAGCTGCATTAGATTCTACATATTTATAATACTAAAAATATTCTGAACTGAGTTAAAAAGATTAAAATATAACTTTCTTATTACTTTTAGCGTAATCTCCAAATAATCGATTATGTTTTTCAGCTTTTGTGAAGATTCTGAACTTTCAACTATTATTAGTAAATTATGGGAGATGGATGATAACAAATGTTTTCCTGGCAAAGATTATGAAATAGACTTGCAGGGTATAGATCTATGTTTCATTCTCTTTGAAATTATAACTTTAGTACCATCATCTTTCATTTCCATACTTTTTTTCTTGTTTCTTTTAGTAATTAAGTAATATGAATTAAACATTGAATCTGATACTGTCATTATAAAAATGAAATGTATTATCATAATCTAGTTAGTAATAAAGGAATGTATAAAAGAAAAATGGGTCATTTTTACATATTCCTGTTAAACTCTTGAAAAAAAAATGGTGGGGGGGGAGAAAAGAGGGGTATTATTGGTTTTCAATTACTAAAACTGACATTCCTTTCCTACTACAAACAACACAATGCATCTATGTAATGGAATTATTCCTTGGGCCAACTGCTAAAAAATTTATCATTTTGTTTGATATAAAAATAAATGACAATGTTGAATGATTCTTTTAATTCAGGTTTTGTAAATAGCACCAGAGAAGTAAAAGAAGATCGGGCTAGAAATAATCTCTTTGCTTGGGTTGATGAAGAGAAGGTGTTTAGCAGACGAACATACAAAGGTGATTTTGTTGATCAAGTACTATTTTATACCAATTTTATATAAAAAAATACCACAAGGTAAATAAAATTATCATAACCGTAAATAAAATATAAATGAACATAGGTATAGCTATTTCTTTAACAACTGCATTTTCATTGATTAAATGAAGCAAGGAAACTTTTAATTAACATTCATCTTACATTCATTCATGTTAATATATGCATTTTTTTTTGTCTAATGTGAATTAGCGTTCCGTGCTTTATTGGACAACTATGAAATGGAACTTGGCAAGGCCGAGGTGGTGACGATGGAGGAGAGGCGAGAAAACTACGAGTTCCTTACTGCTATCATGGAAACCAAGGTGATGAAAGAGACACACAAATACCTGGTGTCTAAAAGAGCTGCCCCAGAGAATGTGGAGAAATTTAAAGAAATGCTGCATGACATTTGGTTTAAAATGTTTAGACGACAGGCTACAAGGTGGGCATTTATTTCATCTTCTATCTTTATTTTCCGCTGGTAAAACAATTTAAAATATAGACTGTATAAATATTAATTTTTTTGATGTTCCAATCTATTTAAAAAAAAATTTAATTGACTGTTGACCTGATTATGCAGCAAATATACCATCGAAAAACATATCTGTCTTATAATATATCATCAGGGGAGAAGACTCTTGCAGCTTTGAGCATGTTTTTGTAGGTGAAGGACGTGGCACTGAAATGATAGGACTTCATAACTGGATACAGTTTTACTTGCAGGAGAAGGCAGGGAATATAAACTATCATGGCTATTTTAGAAGAGAGACTGTAAGTTGTAACCTCAGGAAGCTGAATGATTGTTTTATGTACTCACGTTTAAGCCTAATGTACTCTATAGAAAAATTAGTTAAGATGAATCTGTTTATGTCTTCAAAGCACAAAAACTGAACACTATTGAAAAATTAGTTTAGATGAATCTGTTTATGTCTTCAAAATATATAAACTGATGGTTATAGAAACATTAGTTTAAGATGAATCTGTTTTAAAGTTGACTTAAAAATTTTTTTTTAAAGGTCAGAGATGATGAGATCATTCGACTGTTAGCTGTTCAATTTACTTGGAAGGGAATCAAAGCAAAGCCCATGTGCAGTGTCTTCATAGGGTCCAGTCCAGAGTTTGAAGTGGCAGCCTACACTGTGTGTCTCCTCCTTGATCGAGACGGCAAGACGGATGTGAAGCTGGGGGAGTACGAGGTTGAGCTGACTGTCCACAGCTTTGGCAGGCAGAGGAAGTTGGGCACGGCATACATCGCTGCTGCTCGCATGGAAAACTATGTGAAAACTAAGAAATGGTAGGCTTTGGTTTGCCTGGCTGGGCATGAAGATGATAAACTGGAAGAGTGATTTCCCTTAGCCTTTCTTTTTTGTTGAAAATTTCTGCTAGTGATTTTTTTTATTAGCCCTATTTCTGATCTCTTTGGGGTATTTGGTGATATGTTTATTTTATATTTAAGAAATGTTGGGATATGGGGAATATTTATGTTAAATTAACCATATTAGTGAAATGTTTTTAATGTGTACTTAAGGCACTCTGTTGAATTTGAATACACGCTCAAAAATTGTATTAAACTGTGAAATATATTTTTTTAGGTAATGTTATTTTCAATTCTTGTTTGGGAATTTTTAGAAGATGATGTTTACTTTTTATTGCAATGCAACTTTTTTTTTATTAATGTGGTATTTTAGTACATTTTTTCTCAAGAACAATTATTATTTGTGATAAACTTGTACAAGTTGAATTTAACTGATATTATTATAGTAGAGTTTTTTTAAAGTTGACTTTTAATACAAATTTGATAATTATTTCAAAATAAAAGTTATTAAATAGTATTATTTATCTACTATTGATCTATCTTTCGTTAGGTGGACTGTAGAATTTGCTTTGTTGTTGATCGAATTATTTTATTGGCAAACTTTAAAATGGTTGTCTTTGTTCGGGCATTATTATTGCTTAGGTTTGCAATATTTATAGAATTTAGTTGTTTTATCATTATTTAAATAAGCTTGCATTTCATAAGTTTGTTTAAGTTCCTCAGTGTAGAAAAAAATCTGCTGAGTCAAACAACGCACATAACATGACCTATTTGATATATCATGTAATACATTATGTAACACTATCTTAAGATAAGGTATAACATATTTTACATTAGAAAATTATGAGTAACAGAACATTTACCTTAAACATTCTTCCTTTATGTTTGTGGATAGTTTTATCGATACATTTATAGTGACATTTTACTCAAAACTTTGTTAAATTCTTATTCATTGAGTCGTTTGATCATCCAGGTTGTTTTACCTGTTAAACTGGTACTTCACCATGTAACAGATTTTACACTGGGTATAAATGGGACTTTACAATGCTGTCAAAGGTTTAGCTGATAATGTGTCTGTTTTTGTAACATTTTTTAGAAAATGTCTGGTAGTTACTATGTATCATTTTAAAGATCTCATTATATATCTTTTCTCATATATACATTTATCTTGTTGATAAATATAACATTTAATTGTCTTTCTCTACAATTGTTTGTATTTAGTTTTGTGCAAGGGATGTTTAGATAATTCCTTATTACATATATACAGATATATTTTATGTTGGTAAAAATAAAATTATATCTTTATCCTTCTATTTTTAAACCTTTATTTTGCTAGATACTATTTATTAAGGTGACATGGGTGCTAGTTGCTTTCCTCAACACTGTTCATGATATCACTGAAATACTCTTGAATATTTTTTTTATTAAGATTATTAAACTCTATTTATAATCTCATGATTGATTGTTGTTTTTCTTTAAACTGAATGTCACTGTGTATTCTGTGTTTGGTGTGTAAGGGGTTAATTTGACATTAGTTTGTTATCACATACAAGGTTTGTGCAATCTCAATGTCAGCCAGAGTTTCAACATTTTGCTGTACATGATTTTTTCATGGTAAATTATAATGAAAAATGGAAATAAGACAAATGTATATGATACATTTTGATACAAATATTTTATTAAAAAAAAAGATAACTGCATTTTGTGTGAATATTCAGTTCAATTGGAGGATTCTTATCCCTATTCTATTGTTTGTTTCTGTGAGCAAAACCTATAAAAGAAATTTAAACAAATTCTCTAGAAATATTTATCTGGCCTTCTGAGCTGAAATTTTTGCCACATTTACATAAGAATCAGCTAAAAGAAATAAAGGAAGGTTGTGACTATATTTTAAACTCAGAAGTTTAAATGTTTTTACCCTGACTGCTTATGTTTTTCTTAAAGCATTAAGATTTTAACTTTGACTTAACAACACACTTCTCTCACAATACACATACATAACACCATGATAAGAAATAGTTGATTATTTATTGGCCTTTAAATAATGATAGATAACTGACCATGTCTGTTTGCTAGACAGAAAGGTCAGGTTTACAAAGTTTATAATGATTGAATACAGATAACAGCAGTATGAATTCCTGCTCATCAGAACAGATAATGGTTATATGTTTTGTACAACCGCTTGTTAAAAACTTTAATAACATAGTTTTTGTGGTAACATATAACTAAAAAAAAATAAAAAAATACTGCAGTGCAAAAAATAAAAAATATACGAATGAAATATAAAAACTTAGGCTTGCATGTTATACTTATATATATTAAATAACAGCCAAAATTATATAAATATTATTAACTTGCATTTTTAATAGAAAATAAATGTGTAAAAACGCAAAATCCCTGGTACAAAAACATTGTCATACATAAAGAATTACTAATAAACAGGATACATACATATTATATTTAATAAATAAATAGCATTTAATAGTACATTAAACATTCGTTTTTTACAAATAATCTCTGACAGATAAACATGAAAATAATATTGTTAACCTAATTAGTTATGTCCCTTTACTAATGTTACAATATTATTACGTTGAAATAATTTTTCCAAAATAAAGTGTGTTACGTTAGATTATATGGTAAAAATAGATTGATAAAAAAAATTATTAATTTCTCTCACAAAATTGCTATCATTTGTGATAGAAACAGAACACGATTGGTAATTGTTAAGGGCAAAAAATATTTTGTGAAGAGTAAGGGGAAGAAACTGTTGTCAGCAATCAGACGTACTAAGTGTACGAGCTTTTTACTTCCGGAAGATATTTGATTAATTCTTCCTCCTATTGTGACATGAGGCAGTGATAGTTATTGTGAGCTGTGGCAGCTTCTGTCTGTGTTTTGCATGTGGTACTGTGGCCTACTGCACAGCACAGAACGGTTTTTTCTCCAGCCTGGCGTTCACGCCTTTTGTGTACTTTTTGATTTGTCTCAGTTGCAGGCCAGGGTTTGTCATGACGCCGGTCAATAGACTGACCAGATTTTTCATCAAAACTTCCGCTCTCATTCCATTCATCACACATTCTTTGTACCCGAGGTTTAGGACGACGACGCCCTTTAATAAATTGTGTTGAATCAGGAGATTGGTTTCCAAACCCATCGGCAAAATGGCCGGGGCAGATTTGACCCCGTTGTTTCCAGGCCTGTTGCTGATTTGTGACGCGATGTCGTCTGCGAGCATCTCGATGCTGATTCCGTGTGGACTTTGGTCAAACATCTCCATCGTTCTTTCGGCCAAGCCCTGGAAGAGTGTGAAGGGTAGCATGCCGTGGTCGATGTGCTGCTGGATGCGTTTGTTGTTGCTGATGATGAACTCCTGGATCGTGACTTTGTTGGTGTCGTCGAACTGCGCGAGGAGGGGGATCTCGTTGCAGTAGTTGGCGACGTCGTTGTTCAGGTCGGTGATGTAGCGGCGTAGGTCAACGGGGAACATGAGGCTGATGGTCGACTTGCCGGTCAGGATGTGGACGAGGGTCTGGTAGGC
The DNA here is from genome assembly GCF_028476545.2 of Physella acuta. Classification (NCBI taxonomy): domain Eukaryota; kingdom Metazoa; phylum Mollusca; class Gastropoda; family Physidae; genus Physella; species Physella acuta. The sequence goes on along the minus strand of NW_026732661.1, from coordinate 201,370 downwards.
TCCAGCTACCAGACCTAGCAGAGACACGTGATGGAATCGGATGAAATTGACCATCTTCTGCGTCAACTCTGGAGACAAGACGGTCCTCAGCGAGCCGTTGGTTGCCAACAGCGGACGTGGAGGGAACTGTGTTTGTTGTCCGCGAAGTGACGTATTCGCCACGTCCTGGCTCAATGTCTTCGCCCAAAAGTGCGCGAAAGATTCCGATTTTGATTTGTAAATTTTGTCAAGTTCCATGTTAAAATCTTCCGACTGTTGCAGTGTTTTGTCAATGTATTCTTTTTCTAGAACGGGTTTCTTAAACTTGGGATCAAACGCGGAGACCAGGTCCTGAATAACCTGGTAAATGGCCCTGACGTCGAATCCAGCTTTGTGGAAAATGATTCGCAAGTTGGTCTTGGATCCTTGCTGGAGAACAAACCTGAGCGGGCCTTTCTCTTTCACATCGAAAGCTTCTTCCGAGAACTCTTGCATCTCTTCTCCACTCTTGCTCACCACCCTGAAGTCCATCGCTTTCTCTGCGGGGAGAACTTGCTTCTCAAAGTTCATGACGCTGGTTCGTTTCGACATGTCTTCCTTGAAAGCCGTACAAGCCGTCGGGTGCAGCTCGAGTGTCTTCAAGATTGCCTGTCTCACTATCGACGGATCTTTCTTGTCGTCTGGAATCTCCACGTCGACAACACCGTGAAGACTTTGCTTTCTGGGGTGTCTCTTGTAAATAGCCAATTGGCTGGACTCAATTGTTGATGCAGCAAAGCTTATTCGTCTCTTTGGAGGCGGAGGTTCAATCGCTTTCACTTCCTTCTTCTCCTCTTTATTATCCTGAGCATCGCCTGCTTCTATTGCTAGCTGTTCCGCATCCGGTCCAAACTCGGAACCTTCCGCCAACCTCCCGGACAACACGTCATCAATAGCTTGAGCGATGATTCGAACTGATGGATCCCCGCTGATGAAAACGATAGCCGGCAATCTACAGTGAACCTCTTTGTAAATTTGGTTGATCATCGTCATGGCAACGATAGAGTCCATTCCCATGTCCACGAGATTCGTGTCTGATTTAATGGCGCCGTCTTCAGCGCTGAGGACCTGGCTGGCTAGAGCAATGACGTATCTCTCGTACACGTCTACCCTTTGATCTGGCGGAAGTTCTCTCGCTGTCTGCAGAGCGAGAAGAATATCTTCTTCGATTTTGACCTCTTCCGCTGCGGAACCCAGCATAGATTTAAGACGGTACTGGAATGGAACCAGCATATCCCTCTTCAATCGTTTCAGCAGAATTTCATCATCGAATTTGCACGGCAAGATCTGTCCCCAATCTAGAAGCAGTATAGGGATAATAACAGCAGAAATGTCTTCTTCAGTTAGCAGTACAAAACCCTGAGCTTCCAATATCTTTTTGGCCTCGCTGTAATCGCTCAACATACCGAGGTCGAGAGCTCCCCAGTTGATGCTTTGTCCCGACAGCTTGAGGTGTTTGCGGTAGTGTGCCATGCCGTCCATGAAGGCGTTTCCTGCACCGTAGCTCGTCTGACCCGCATTTCCGATGACGGAAGTGACGGAGGAGTGCAGCACGAAGTAGTCTAGCGGGAGATCTTTGGTTAACTGATGCAAGTTCCACGCACCCATCACTTTAGGGGACATGACTTTGGCAAAAACTTTTGGATCAATCTGCACTAGCAGCTGATCATCCACAACAGCAGCGCCGAAGAAAACGCCCTTCAACACGATGTTCGGAAACGCTTGTTCCATCTGCGACATGAAATTTTTCAACGAATCCATATGAGTAACGTCCGCCTGTAAAGCTTTAATGTTACAGTTTTCTGAAGCAGCGAGCTGGGCTATCTCATTGGTTTTTTCTATTGTTGCCTGTCTTCTGTTGAGAATGGCTATGTTTCCAGCACCGTTTTGCGCAAGGAACTTGACAAAAAGCCACCCCAGACCCGTCAATCCACCCACGACGATGTACACCGCGTCTTTTCTGAAGAGTTCCGTCTTCTCCACCCTCACCACCGAGCTATTCATCTTGGTGATCTGCACCTCCAGCAACTCGTCGATGTCAGCTACAGCATCCTTGTAAATCCCTGTTGTGATGGGGTTTTTGTGTAGGCACTCTGCGACTCTTGGCATGAGGGACGAGTGCTTGACCATCCACTTCTTGACCCTGGGGACGAGCGTGGTGACGTTGTGGGGGTGGAAGACTGTGGCCGTGTCTAGCAGCTTGATCTCGACAGTGGGGAGGAAGAAGGAAATGGGAGCTCTGGCTACCGGCTCCAGCAGGGAGGAGACGCTGATGTAGTACTTTGGCTGCAGCCAGCGTCTAGCCATGATGGGGACGATATTCTCATCCATCAGGACCAGCGATACGATCGTCTCGTTCAACGTCTCGATGTTGTTCAACTCCTCGACCACGACTAGGTTCACGTTTAACGGTTTTGGCTTTCTCCGACTTAACAGCAAACACATAAGAATTTCCCCGTATTTCGCCGTGGCGGAGGAGGCTAAAATGGTGGCGTTTCTGGTAGTGACCAGCTCGTGTAGAGACCACAGTAGAACCAATCGTGTGAGATCCCCGGGGACGTAATCTGCAATCAAATCAGCTGGAATTGTGGCGTCAATCGGTACTTTGATTTTAGACCCAATGGGGGCTGGGTAACATGAAATAGCGGGTATGTTGTACCTCCTCTGTCTCTTACAGACGGCGTCTCCTTGGACTGGGCCTATGTTCTCTAGGGCAAACAGCGGGTACCCGTTTCCTTTGAGAGTTCGGCGTTTTTCCATGACGCTGTACAACATCTTCATGTTGAAGAGAAGCGGATTTTGAAACGCCGTGGCTGAGACGTCCATCTGGACATGAGGCTGAGTCTCATCTTTGACCTGTGTTTCGTGGTACACCGGGAAGGTGTCTGTCAACACCATCGGCTCCTTGCTCAAGAGGATGACGTTCTGGGACTTGTCCGCGAAGTTGTGTCTGAACGTGGGGACCGGGGTCTCCGAGTCGACCTGGACGAACTGGTTGACGAACATGCAGTCGGCTGTCACCATCCACTCCGGGTAGTTCTTCAGAATGCTGTCGCTGTTTATAATCTCAGCCACCGAAGACAGATAGGGCAATGTTATCGTTTCTTCAGAAACGTGGAGGTCAATCGTGACCAGGTCGGTGTAGACTTGTTCTTTCAAGGCGCATCTTGTCATACCCCATAGCGCAGTCATTATAGGGTTAATATTTTCAACTTCCGGAGGGCCGTTCTCAAAAGGAAATGCTCTTTTGGTGAATAAATAAATAGGAAGTGTTAGGTTTTTCTCAACAGCAAATGTATAAATGTTTTTCAGCATCATGCAGAGATTTAGAGTCTTAGTCTGGATGCTGAAAGCGTCTTCAGATTCTGAGATTGTTGTGTTGTTCATGATTACAATGAACTCATACTCCGACATTTTGTTTTTCAACATCAGGTCCATATCTTTGGCCACGGTTTCTCCGGGCTCGTCCAAGACGTCGTACTGAATGCATTTTTTCAGCATGGAGGAAGGCGTGTTCTCTGGGATGGAGTCGGTGATAAACAGCACGTTTGGCTTCTTGGTTTCGTGATTTGGGTATTTGGTTTCGGTGGGCTTCCATATGCACTTGTACGTGTTTTCCACGCCTCCAGATTTGTCGGTCAATGACTTGATAGCCAGGTCCTCCAGATCAGCGATTACCTCCCCGTAAAGAGTCGTGAGCTTGATGTCATACAGGGTTAGTTTTCTATCGGAGCTCTTCAGCGTGGTGTAAATGTACATCTCGTTTTCTGTTGGTCGGTAGGAGGTTAACTTGCCGATAGATCGAGGCAGAAGATCCCGCGCGTCATCAACGCCATCCATCAAAATAACGGAAGTTTGGATCATCCCATCTAGAATTGAAGGGTGAATGGTGGTGCCAGCTATTTCAATGAACAGTTGTTTGGGTACGAAAATCTTTGCCAGACATTCTTGTGAACTTCTCTGGGCGTACATCAGCAGTGCGTACGCAGGGCCGTACGTGAAGCCGAAGCTCTTGAGAGTTCCGTAGATCTCGTCCCTCTCAACAATCTGCGGACAGCGGCCTTGAATGTGACGTATGTTAATGGTCGATGGCTGACCTCTCATGTTGTGGGCCTGCAGGTGAATGTTCGCGAAGGTCTTGTTGCCCTTCACCACTGCGATGTTGTAGCTGTCGTACTTTTCAGCCCCGTAGCCGCGAGGTGTCGCTTTGTTCAGCACGAGATCCAGCTCCACGGCGCCCTCCCTGGTGAAGGAACACGGCTGCTCAAACCTGACCCCCACCGTGTACATGGGGGCGTTCATCTCGCTGGTGTGCATGGCCACGGCGAATCCAGTCTCGGCATAAAACGCCCCGGGGATGATCAGCATTCCAGAGACAATATGGTCGTAGACTGACGGGAAGGTCAGCTGAGTCACCATGGCTTTCCAGTCGTTGGTTGTGTCCACTTTGTTCAAGAACGGGTGCTCTTTCCTCATGTAGTGGACGCCGGCAAGGATCATGTGCGCGGACTCGCACAGCTGGAGGTTACGTCTGGGGTTGAAGCTGTACCTGGGGATGGGCGTGACGATCTTGCCCTCGTGTGGGAGGTTGTCCCAGTCCACCTTGCAGCCGAGCTCGTACACGCTGACCAGCGCCTGCAGGAAGATTTTCCATTCGGGCGGTTTGGACATGGAGACGACAGGCATGACGTCATCCTTGGGGAAGATGTCATTGGCGTGGGCACGCATGACTGGTTTCGGTCCGATCTCGATGTACACGTTCTTGTAGCCCTTGGTGAAAGTCTTCTGCACCGCGTCGAAGAACCGGACAGGCTCCCGCATGTTGCTGACCCAGTAGTCAGGACCCAACGAAGCTGTCGCAAGTTCTCCGGTCACGCTTGAGAACATGTCTATCTCTGGAGCTTTGGGTGCCAGACCCGCGAGCGCCTCTCTCAGCCCGGCTTTGCATCCATCGACATGGTGACTGTGGTAGGCGACGGGCACCTGCAGGTCAACCAGCTGTATCTGGATGTTCAGGTTCCTCGCTTTGTTCTGCAGCTCCTGTTTGATGCGCATGACGATGTCCGAATTACCGCTGACGGCGCAGGATATGGGGCTGTACTCCAGCGACACGTTGGCCAGGCCGGAAAACCCGCCCACCACGTCCTTGACCTTATCGACCGGCATGTTTCTCACGACGAACATTTTTCCTCCAATCACCGAAGCCATCAGGCTCGTGCGGTAGTAGATGACCTTCACCGCGTCTTCCATGGTCAGTATTCCAGCAAAGTAAGCAGCGGCCACTTCACCGACTGACTGACCAACCACGCAGGCCGGCGTCACGCCAAGACTTGACCACAGCTTGGCCAGACCAATCTGGCAGGCGAAGATTGCGATGGGAGAAAACTCCGGGTCGTCCATGTCAGCTTCTTTTTCAAAACGGCTGGCGACCGACCACGTGACGTATTTCGATAAATATTGGTCAATCTCTAAGATGGCGTTCCGGAACTCATTGCTCATGTTCATGAGTTCCTTGCACATCCCCTTCCACGTCGTGCCCATCCCACCAAAGACGTACACCACACGCGCGCGTCTGACAGCGTTTGACCCTTTCGCACCTTTGCTTAAATAATCATTCAAGCGTGCCAGCAGCTCAGACATGTCCTCAACAACCGTCGCGTACCTGACGTTGTAGTGGTCGCGTCGGACCGACGACGTGTACGACACGTCATGCACGTCAAAGGTACTCACCTCTGGATGATTGACGAAGTCTTCGATACTTCCTTTCAGAGATTTCTCGTGCTTGGCGGAGAAGCAGACGACACAGGGGATGTTCTGACCCTCCACCATACTGTTCTGTCTGGACATGTGATCCTCGTAGGCCTGCACCACAGCGTGGCAGTTCGTGCCTCCAAACCCGAACGAGTTGACGCACGCGACTTTGTTCTGCGCCGGCCAGTCGATGACCTGGGTGGGGACGCTGAGGTTCATGTCGGGGAAGTTGATCCGGGGGTTGGGCTTGTCAAAAAACAGGGAGGGGACGATCTTGGAGTGTTTCATCATCAGCAGGACCTTGATGAGGCCAGCGGTACCTGCGGCCGACTCCAGGTGACCTAGATTTGTCTTCACTGACCCGATGTAGCGATGGCGGACGGCCCCTTTCTCCTGGAAAAATTTACCTAAGGCGTTTGCTTCTACTGGATCACCAGCGGATGTTCCAGTACCTGAAATAAGTTTTTTTTTTACCTCAAGTCATTGTTAATACAATAACATATTTAATGATTTAAGTAGAAGGAGAATGAATCGACAGTTACTGTTCCTCACTCTAGTATGTTCCATTACTTATTCCGGTGATTAGTTACAATCTCGTATGTATTAAAAAGGCATGCCATTGTATTGACTACATTATATTTACCGTAAGCCGAATTAAAGTGATGAAAAATAAATTGGATTGTTGGCTAACAGTAGCCGCAAAATATAATATCGTGGTAAGTGTACATAATAATCCTCTTTAAATCCTAGCAATCCATTGGGCATATGAAGTAAAGTTCATATGTTGCTTGACCTCGGCATATAAAGGGAAGGTGTGATCAGCACGTTGCCCAACCGCCATGGCTCTCCTTAACATGTGTCAGGTACCCATAAGAGCTTAGTGGACTCAGTGACGTTCTACTGGCTTGGACCCGGATTCGAACTCGAAAAATAACCTTCCGCCTAAATCAGTACCAGAGCACTTTAAAGAATCGTGGTATTTGGTCTAACTTAGAGCGGACTCGAACTCGCTCGAAAATGTTTGTGATCAGTTCGAAACTTACCGTGAGCCTCTATGTAGTCAATCTTATTGATGTCAACACCGGCTATCTTGTACACGTGGTCTAACAACTTGATCTGCTGGTCGCCAGAGGGCGCTGAGATTGGCGTCACGCTGTGGCCATCTTGGTTGGACCCCGTGTCGATGGTTGCCCAGACGCGATCCCCGTCCCTCAGAGCCTGAGCATGGAACACAACATGAGTCACGTGATTGTGTTTCTGACTGAACGATCATTTTATTTTTGTTATATTTTTAAAACTTTTAGTTTTCTAAATGATCATGGGTTGAATTTTTTAAAGTCCTGGTGTCTTGGACGTTTGTCTTTTAAAAGTTAGACAAAGACCATCAACTTACGTCTTTTAAAAGTTAGACAAAGACCATCAACTTACGTCTTTTAAAAGTTAGACAAAGACCATCAACTTACGTCTTTTAAAATTTAGACAAAGACCATCAACTTACGTCTTTTAAAAGTTAGACAAAGACCATCGACTTACGTCTTTTAAAAGTTAGACAAAGACCATCAACTTACGTCTTTTAAAAGTTAGACAAAGACCATCGACACGTCTTTTAAAAGTTAGACAAAGACCATCGACTTACGTCTTTTAAAAGTTAGACAAAGACCATCAACTTAAGTCTTTTAAAAGTTAGACAAAGACCATCGACTTACGTCTTTTAAAAGTTAGACAAAGACCATCGACTTACGTCTTTTAAAAGTTAGACAAAGACCATCGACACGTCTTTTAAAAGTTAGACAAAGACCATCGACTTACGTCTTTTAAAAGTTAGACAAAGACCATCGACTTACGTCTTTTAAAAGTTAGACAAAGACCATTGACTTACGTCTTTTAAACGTTTGAGGATGACCATGCCGCACCCTTCCCCTCTGGTGTAGCCGTCAGCACTGTCTGAGAAGGCGAAACACTGTCCAGTGGGGGAGACCATGTGGGCCTTGCTGAGGTGGACGAAGACGTCCGGGGACATGAGGAAGTTTGTCCCCCCACACAGGGCGATGTCGCAGTCACCTGGATAGAACAAAACGTGATGAAAGAAATATTATCTGTAGCTGAATGATAGTTGTGGTTTTTCTTGTCCAGGATTTAAAAATCTGTTTTTTTTTTTGGCGATTCGGTATTAGGATAATTCGGTTTTCAGAAGACTTATTATTCCGGTGACTTATTATTCCGGTGACTATTCTGATGTAGTTTTTAATGATGACTCGGCGTCTCTGACAATTCCGGCCACTTGCAGTAATTTATCTTTTCATACAAGTGAGAAGTTGCCTTTTCGTTCTTAAGATCTTCATGCAGCGTACTTTTCTTACGGCTACACATGAAAAAATCTCCCCCCCCCCTAAAAATGATCATGTTTTCTCATCTAAATTTCTGAAAAAAATAATATGAGTAATAGTATTCTACTTTGGTAAACTTTAGTGAGGACCTCTACAATTTAAAGAAATTGTTGAACGTATCTGTAATTGCTGAATGTTTTAGACAAGACCATGTGTCTACTCCGAAAGCCCCTATTACTTTACAGAGTCAATTATGTATTTCAATAATCCGAGAACTAAACAAGATATAACACGCATGTTTCAAAAAGAACGAGCGCCTCTATATGTCAAACATAAGCGACTCACCTGTCCTCAATGCCTGGGCACCGATGTGTATGGCCAGCAGGGCAGAAGAGCAGGCAGTGTCCAGTGTCATGGACGGTCCCCGCAGGTCGAAGACGAAGGACACACGGGCGGCGATGATGCTGTTAGAGATACCGGTCACGGTGTAGTTGCCGACGATGGAAGACTTGGCTGTGAACAAACCTCTGTAGTCGCCGTTCATGGCACCTGGAGAGTTTCACATTCTCGTTTAATTCTTCTGGTGAGACAAAATACAATCACACCTTCCTCACGCCCCGCCTAGAATAAAAGTCCGGCAATACGGGAGGAAACCTGTTTTACACAACAAGTTTGGTCCTGAATGTAGAATTTGCTTAGCTTTTACTGGCAGATTTTCTATGAGGCATCTCTTCGGGGGCGGGGGGGGGGGGATGGACGAAATGATAAAATATATAATTTATATAGAATATAATATCTACTTTTACCAGCGTTCGAACCCCACCCAGAACTTTTACGTGTGCCGCCCCCCGCCCCCTTAAAAGTTTAAGTGTCGTCCCCTCACCGGAGAAAAATATCTGAAAGTAACCCTGGTTAATCGTATAAACAGTTGGAACCACTGTTATAAGCACACAATTATCTACGTATAAATGATACCTAGCCACATAACCACAGAGACACCTGTTACGGGAACTCTAAAATATCGACTGTTACAACCACATAATTATATAAACTATTACAACCACCTCACCACTTACCCACATAGACCCCTGTATTAGAACCAGCCAGCTTATCACGCGTGATGCCAGCGTCCTCCATGGCCATAAAGGAACAATCCAGCACGTATCGCTGTTGGGGGTCCATCTGGTCAGCCTCAAAGTCGTTGATGTTGAACAGTTTGTTGTCGAAGGCGATGGGGCTGGAGGGGGGAGTTCATAGTAGACCCAATCACAAATGGTGTTTTAAAAAACAGTAATATAGAATGAGCCTTTTTTATGAGTTTTAAATGCCGGTAGTTTAAAAAAAATAGAATGGGTGTTTTACAATACAGCCCTAACATTGAAGATATTGATTGTATGTTTGGGTTAGGGAAAGTGAATGTTGGAAGGGAGTAAAGATGGGTTGGGGTGGGGGGGGGGGGGTGGAGGCGATTGCACGCATTTTAAACTGCACACAGTAAAATAGGATGCGACTATACTGAGTTAGCTAATAAGCAGAACCGAAAAGTCCCGAGTTCGAAATGCCGGGCAGATGCGGCTCTATAGCCGGAGACAGCAATTCGTCTAGGAGAGGCAACTCCAAAATCAAACAACTGCTGCCTTGTAGTTTGTTCTTGGTTGGACAAAGGCTAGGGAAGCAAATCTTGAAAGAAAAGCAGGCTGAAATCGGAGTCAACGACCTCAATGCTGCGTTACAAGTTAACCCGTAATACTTAGTTGTGTTGAGGGAGTCTCTTCCAACACTAGAATTAAGAACGAAGAAGAAGAAAAAGAAAGAAGCAAATATTAAATGTATCTTACATTCCTAGAAAGCTACAATTCCTGACGCTTACGGAGTACATTTTATCAGATATCAGGTTAAAAGAGATACAGATAGGCCTACACGTTTTCATCTATAATAAAACAAAGATATGGGACGACAAAAACATCTTTTTAACGCGAAAGTCTCGAGTTCGGTTCCCAGTCAGCAGTCCGTTGGACGTCCTCGTTTCCACCCACCTTTTATGGGTAACTGGTTCAAGTCGGCACCAGTAAAGACTGCTGGACAAAGTGCTGACCACACAATCAATCCATTCATACTCCTAGTCAAGCACCATTTGTCATGTGTATACTTTAAATTCTGAATACAGTATTTTACAACAAATTAAAAGCAGAAGTGTATCTGCTCAACTGTTTGCTTGTTCTCCCCTACCCCCACTTCCACCCCACCATAGTTTATTTCAGGCATCTCTTCGACCGGGGGTGGGGGGGGGGCGGGAAGGAGGGGGGGCAAGGGGAATAGAGGGGCGGGGCACTATCTATCGTAGCAAGTACACCACCGGACAAAATAGAAAATATATATACTTTAACCCCCCCCCCTGAATTTTTAAGTGCCTCCCTCCGAAGAAAAGAGAAAAATGTCTGAAAGAAACGCCGCGTTCCATCTAACCTACGCCACTCCAACACTATTTTTTTTAACCAACCCTGTGTAGAAAGTTATACAAATGTCCCCAGTGTTCTCCCATTTTACACTCAAATCTGTTACAGGCTGCTCAAGGTAGATCCATCCATCAAATTACAAGACCGGCGGAGGGTGGGTGGGAGGGGTGGGTCCATCCATCCATCCATCCATCCATCCATCCATCCATCCATCAAGTCATTGTGTCACCGCCACGCCGGACCCGACAGACGTAGGAGTACGGTACTCCCGCGGCGAACCGTGTACTAGAAATGTGACGGCGACATGACAGGCAGAACATTAAATAAAGATGAGATGTCGTGGGATGAAAAGGGACAAGACTCTAGAATTATTTTTAAAACACTGCACTCTGTATGTGTGGCATCCAAACAATTTGACGCTAGATTCATTTTGGTGCGCTATTAAATAGAAAATCACCTCTGTGCACTAGCAATCTCGAGCTTTATTTTTTTTAAATTATTTTTTTTGCCCCGTTTTGAAGTCAGAGATTATGTTAATAGAATTATGTTTTTGCTTCACAATTTCCTTTTATTTGACGTAACTGGAGTAATATTTGGTGCAAGGGGTTATTCATAAACGAGGTCACACTAGTTTAGCTTATTTTTGTACCCTCCCCCACCCCCCCCCCCCATCTCCATATTGAGACATGCTAAAAAAATCAAGACCACCCACCCAGTGACACCATAAGGTTCTATCAACCCTTCCCAGAGGCGTAGCGACCCTCCCGGCGCCCGGGGACAAACGTTTCGATTTGCACCCCCCCCCCCCTCGAGATTTTGATTTGCACCCCCCCCTCAAACTTTCGATTTGCACCCCCCTCGTGATTTTGATTTGCACCCCCCCCCCCCCCCCCCCTCAAACTTTCGATTTGCACCCCCCCCCCCCCTCGAGATTTTGATTTGCACCCCCGCCCCTCAAACTTTGGATTTGCACCCCCCTCAACCTTTCAATCTATTTTTCCAACCCATTTTGGCGCCCCCTAAGCTCGGCGCCCGGGACCCCCCCCCCCCCTCGCTACGCTACTGACCCTTCCCATTCAAACCGAGGTCTAACAAAAAAATTAGCATACTCTACATTTTTTTTTCTATTCTTCAAGTATTTTCCTGTAACTTAAAACTATTCATTTCACGAAACTGAGAGTAGAACGCCGCGCTAATTTTGTAGACCCCATTCTGTATTTTAGGATAGTAATTTATAACTGCTATCCTAAACCTGGTAGCTGGGCTATAAATTAGGGCATGGGAGACAAGTAGCTACAGGTAAATAGAGGACGTTGACCCCGCGTCTAGACGAAAAGGTTAGAGCATCTCTGGTGTGTAGCGACTAAGTTTGATGTCGTAAACTTGCCGGAAGAGAGGAAGAAAAGTGTAACATGATCCGGTAAAGTGCCGGAAGAGAGGAAGAAAAGTTTAACATGATCCGGTAAAGTGCCGGAAGAGAGGAAGAAAAGTGTAACATGATCCGGTAAAGTGCCGGAAGAGAGGAAGAAAAGTGTAACATGATCCGGTAAAGTGCCGGAAGAGAGGAAGAAAAGTGTAACATGATCCGGTAAAGTGCCGGAAGAGAGGAAGAAAAGTGTAACATGATCCGGTAAAGTGCCGGAAGAGAGGAAGAAAAGTGTAAAATGGTCCGGTAAAATGACGGAAGATTAAAATGTAACAGTACCAGGACAAAATATGTTTACATTTCTTTACATCTAGTGTCGGATAAGTCGAGAAAAGTGAAACTATTACCAGGAAAAGAGGTTTTTTAAATTGTTTCATGTCATATTAGAATAGTGCCGGTTACTGGAATTGACCGGAAAATGAGCGGAACTTACAAGGAACGATGCCAGAAAACATCGAGTACTTCTGACCGATCAATTTCTCTGAAATTCGTGGGTCAAAATACGATGACAACGCATTTTAACATCCAATTTGATGTAATTGGGTGAATAGTTGATTTTTTAATGAATTTATTAAACTTTATTTTTTTGAAATTATTGGTTACATGACTAGCAGTAAGTTTATGGACGGAAAACTTGCACACCATTGCGCTTCCAACAAGATCAGAATTTCCTATTAGCTAATCATTGTGTCTGTTGACAATTTTACTATACTGATTTTTAGACTACGTGTTAATGTTCTCAACATTCAGGTAACTTAACCGTGGGCTAAGTTAATGCAGAGTTTATACAAATGTTTTAAAAATATATTCTTCCACCACCGTTAATTTATTGTTAATTTCCTCGACATTGTTTCACTACCTCTGTACAATTTGTAAAAAAAATAAGTAATAACCAAATAAACGTTCGCGACGTCTGCTGTTTGAGCATGCGGCTGACCGTCGTCAGGACGAAAATAATTACATAATACGGTAACATAAAAAAGTCTGCAATCCCCACTAGAAAACAAAGGGACTAAAGTTATTGAAAATTGACAGCTTAATCCGACTTTGCTGTCTTTTTTTCTTCCCGCTGTCATGACAAAGCTTGACTTATATTACACATACACACACACAAACACACACACATATGTATATATATACGTTTTCATGCAGGTGTGTTTTTATTACAGAAGAAGGTTTGGATTAAATGTTGGACAAAAATCAACTTTTAATTCTAATCTTAACGTTTTCTTTTCTTTCTTGTTTTTTTCAAATTTTGCGATGTTTTTGAAATTTAATTCTAGCTTATTTATTACCCGTATGGACTAGCAACATTAATGGAAAGGAGAGTTTTCCTAGTTCACTTATAATAATAATTGGAAAATAAAGAGCAAAAAAAAAAAAAGTGTTACACATTTTCTGCAAAACAAAAATAACAAACACAGCAGGTCTCTTTCGAGAAAGAAGGTTACAATATCATCAATTTTTTGATGTTCCTGTCCAAGACACTTGGGGCAGATGAAGTAGAGTTCATCTGTTTCAATGACGTCGGCATATGGGTTCAGCACTATGCCCAGAGTTAGGTACCCATCAGAGCTGGGTGGACTCAGGGCCGTTCTACAGAATTTAACCCTGATTCGAACTCGAGACTTTCAGGTTAGCAGTCTAGCGCTCTACCGCTAGACCACGCTGTCCTCTGAGGTTACAATATAAAAGACGTTATTTTCATATTTTCCTGAACTGTATTGGTTATCGAAGCTACTTTTCAGACATTGTTACACTAGCCCTATCCCAACACAGGAACTAACCCTTACCCCTAAACCCCGGTTCTTGTCTTAGCAATGAGCTTAACGCTAACAAAGATGCCAGCGAAAGCAAACTTCTGGAAGATGCAGAAATAAAAACAATACTCACTCTTTCAGCAGTCCCGCCCTGCGAACGTACGACTTCCCTATGGCGTGGGGGTCGGGGTCGTAGAAGGCGTCGTTGTTCCATCTCTCCTTGGGGATGTCGATGACGTGGTTCTCCCCGTTCTCTAGAAGCTTCCAGTACTGCTCGACGTTGTCGGCGCCTGGCACCTTGCAGCCGATGCCGACAATGGCGATCTGGTCCGAGTACATCGCCATGGCGATAGAAGAGCTTCCCCTACAGGCAGCACCGTCAGCCAATCAGCTCTACGGATGCTATAAATAGATCGATAGACAGGAAATCTTTTTTATTATTTTAGTTTTTGTAAGTTAACAAAACTCCTTTCTATGAGATCGGATACTCTGATATTTTGTCACAGTTAAATTGTATCAAAACATAACGATTGTTTTGATTGGTTTGTTATTTTAGATTTTTAAATCTGATGTTAAAATAACTTTTATCGAGTTGAATATTCGGGCGGTTATTTTATTTTTTTAACGGAACAAAAAAAAAATTAATTAAAAAACAAAAATAAAACAAAACAAAAAAAAAATTGTATCAATTTGTATTTACCTCAGCAAGAGTGAAGCTAGAATGAAGCTAGAGTTCTGATGCTGGGCGCCGTTTGCTTCCAGTTTTATAGCTGGCAGCAGTGATTTCATAAGCTTTGGTATACATACCCCCCTCTCCCGAGGTTAACTTTACCCCCACCCCAAGTATAAAATATTTGGTGATGTAACATTTTTACTTAGTTATATAAAAACCTAATCTGTCACATGTCAACTATGACAGGTGTCACATCGGATGGACCTATCAGAGCCCGGCGGGGGGTGGGGGGGGGGCATGGCGTCTTGTTTTGGGGGCAGCTGAATATTTTTTGGTTTCTGGTAAAAATTCGGTAGGACATCAAGTTTTTTCTTGGACGTCCGGAGATTAATCTGGACAGGGTGAGGGGCGTGTCCTGGGGGTTCTTAATGTCTCCCCGCCGGCCTATAGACACGGGCCGTGTGAGCTAAATATAGACGAGCGTACGGGCATAAATCTGAGAAGAGTTCAGATTTTGGCGTGCTGGAAGTTCTACAGACAGGTGACGGGCATGCGCAGTTTAGATGTCACGTGATTTCGGGGCCTCTTTCCGAAAGGACCAACGGGAAGCTGTTGACCACGTGACCTCGGCGAACACGACCCGTCCCGTGTTACACATTCTGAGAGGGTAGAGGTCAATTATAGTTTTTCAAGGTCAAAGCTAATCTTTTGGTTTTAATACATGTTCATTTTTTAAAAAGACAAATTACGGATTTTCGCCACCGTGACAAAAAATGGTCATTTCTGTAAAAAAAAAAACTTTTACAAATTCCATAACGTCAAAAATGGTCATTTCGTTAATTTTTTTTTACAAATTCCACAACGTCAAAAACGGTAATTTCAGCAAAAACCTTGTCTTCAAAAGTTCTAGTAGCGACGAGTTCGTAGTTTGTAATATGTAAGGTACAGTTCTATCGCTATAAATGAAATAGCAGCAGTTATTTGAAAATTATGAATTCTTTTGATTGATAGTGAAGTAAATGTTGTTTGATATGTAAACAATAGTTATAAATGTAAGGGATAATTTTAGCGCCTGGTAGAAATGATTGGATAGTTATATTGGTATGGTTGTGACAGTTATATCTGCACCGTAGTGACGGTTATATAAGCATAGTTGTGACAGATATATAAACATACATGTGACAGTTATATAAACAGTTATATAAACATAGATGTGACCGATAAACATAGTTGTGACAGTTATATAAACATAGATGTGACAGATAAACATAGTTGTGACAGTTATATAAACATAGTTGTGACAGTTATATAAGCATAGTTATAACAGTTATATAAACATAGTTGTGACAGTTATATAAGCATAGTTGTAACAGTTATATAAACATAGTTGTGACAGATAAACATAGTTGTGACAGTTATATAAACATAGTTGTGACAGTTATATAAGCATAGTTGTAACAGTTATATAAACATAGTTGTGACAGATAAACATAGTTGTGACAGTTATATAAACATAGTTGTGACAGTTATATAAGCATAGTTGTAACAGTTATATAAACATAGTTGTGACAGATAAACATAGTTGTGACAGTTATATAAACATAGTTGTGACAGTTATATAAACATAGTTGTGACAGTTATATAAATATAGTTGTAACAGATAAATAATCTATGTTTAAGTAGAATAGTTATATAAGCATAGTTGTAACAGTTATATAAGTAATATTAAGTTAATTACATAAGAATAGTTGTGACAGTTACATAACCAAGGCTGAGCAGTTATAAATGTAATGGTTGCATGGTTATATAATACAAGAGTGTAGTGTTATATACGTGATATGTGGATAGTTCGCCTATATACATCAAGATTGAATTGTTATACACGCAATAGTTGCATTGTTACATAATCATTACATAACAGTGTCAGTTATATAAGCTTGGTTGGTCAGTCATGTAGGTCAATATTGAATAGTTATATAAGTAATGGTTCCATTGTTATTTAAACCAGGTTTGAATTGTTATAAACAATAATTGAATTTTGTAAATGCACATAACTGTGAGAACTATTCAAATAACAGTTTGACAGTTATACAAGGTATAATTTGTTATATAAACCAAGGTGTGATAGTTATATAAGTTAATAGATTGTTATGTACGCTAAAACCTTTCCGCAGGGGAGTTAACCTTGCTACTCTAGATTCCCCAGGTGAAGGTTTCTCGCTGCGAAGACCTAGGACATAATATATTAACAAACATGACATTTTTGTCTGTATATTTTTTTTTGTCTTAATGAACGAAAGATGTTTTGTTGTGTGTACATTTTTTTTGGGGGGGGGGGGGGGGGGGGAAGGGATGTCTTATCTAATTGCTTACATAATTTTAAAAAAATATTAACTTTTCATTTCCTTTTTGTGAATATATCATGTATGCGTGTATTTACATTCGTCTGCATGTTAAAATGTGGATTTGCATATTTTTGTTTATATATATATATATATATATATATATATATATATATATATATATATATATATATATATATATATATATATATATATATATATATATATGTATATATATATACGTACGTATGTACGGAAATGTGATAGTTTGGTCGAGTCTATCGACACTATCCTGGCCTACGTGAGAGAATCCAAACATAAAAAAGTGGCTTAAGCCAGTTTGTCAGGGACAACTCTAGACTGTCCTCATTCAGTCACTTCCTCGACAATGTTTTAGTATTCAGAGGTCTAGAAGGGTATAGACGCACACACACACACACGAACACGTACACACACACGAACACAGAAGCACACACACACACGCACACACATACACACGCGCACACACTCTCACACACACAAATTTCCACAAATTCTCATACACGTAAACACAGACTCTGATGTAGGTAGAAATATCAATAAATGATAGAACATGCATCCTTCTGTAGTTATGTTTGTTTGATTCAACGTAGTAGAGTATCAGAAAAATGAGGGTGATCTTAGCAGGTTTAGGAAACCCTGTAGTACTGCTCTTTTAGAACTCGACAAAAAATATTCTCCCCACTTCCGCCCATCAGCGCCCTCTACTGACAACCGAGACGGATCAAGGTAGGTCAAGATCTCGTATCTAATCTTAAATGGCGGCAAACTGTTTTTCAAACGACGCCATGACGTCAGAACAAAGGGTGGCCTACTTCATCTAACCTTACTACACTAAGAAGACTGTACTGGATTTATTGCGTTTAAAACTGTAGGGGATTACAGATTTATTGTGTTTAAAACTGTACGGGATTAACGGATTTGTCGCGTTTTTAGATTACCCTCTTTTGTTTTGGTATGATGTCGTTGGTTAAGGCAGACACCCGTCACCTAAATGACGTCATATTTTAGTCCTTAGCCAACACAAGAGTCACAGTTAGGATCAAGAGATACATCACAACAGTTAAAGTAAAGTTTCCCTTTCAAACCTGACGGTCTATGGGGCAAGTGAAGTAGAGTTCACTTTTTTTCTGTGACCTCGGCATATGAAGAGATAGTGTGGTCAGTACTATGTCCAGCCACTTTTACTTTCCCTAACGCGAGTTAGGTACCCATCAGAGTTGGGTAGACTCAGGGACGGTCTACTGACTTAAACCCGGATTCGAACTCGAGACTAACGGGTTAGCAGTCCAGCTCTCTACCGCTAGACAACGGTTGAAGTTCACAAATTTCAGCTGAGCAGTCATGGTCTCTGATGCATTTTTAATTTTTTTTTAAAGATTAGAGCTTGATAGATTTTTGCGAATGTTCGTCATAATTTAAATTAAATCAGTAATACCGAAATATAAATACATTTTTTCACATTTATGTCATATTTTAAAAGGGATGCCTTTTAAATGTATAAATTTTAGGATAAAATCCTAGGTCGTTTTAAAAAAAAATGACCTCACTCTTCATTAATCCGACATCTGAACTGTACTTCAAAGGTAGGCAATCACTCGACCGACAGATATAAATGTTAAGAGTTTAATGAAATAAAGCCGGGGTTATCTTCCCTAAACGTATATGTTTATTTTTTAAGTAGAACAGAATCGCATAGAAATAAGAATTGTGCGTGAAATGAACGCAAATAGAGTGTATAATATAGCTGAAAATAAGTGCATTATAAAGTAAATATTAAATTATTTTTTAAAGTTAATTAAACAACTTAAGTCTAATTTTATGTCACAATGTATTGTCATCGAGTCTTGAGTACGTTTAAGGGGGGACACTCATGAAAAACCATTTTACTCACAACTTAACAATTTTACAGAAATTTACTCATGCATGGCATTAGTATATATGTTTAATACACTTTGGTGTAAAAAAATATTTCATGGTAATCGTTAGCCGATTAAATGTACATTTTTACATACAATTTTTAAAAAACTTTTCCTCAGTAACTATCTATAATTTCATGTCCAACTTTTGGATTTAGATAGTCCACATGCATGTGACAAAATCCATAGAAGAAAATTTACATATTTGCAGAAACTTTTTTAATAATGAATTTTCTACAAATGACTAATTAATTTCAACCTATAAGGTTTGCAAACAATTATGTATAAAATAGTATTGAAGATAGCTAAATTATTCTTCTGCTTATTTTTGCAACAGTGTGTTATGTAGCTTCAGTAGAAATTTCATGTAAATTGAACAAGTAGTTTTTGAGGAAAATGTTTTTGAGTGTTCAAAAATGTAAAAAAAAAGTTATTAAGAAAACGCTAAAAACGAATCAAAAATGGGAAAAAAGCTTTTTTCATTGAAAATAAAATGTAAAGAGCTTTTATAAAAACCCTTTCAACATGTTTATGATGATAATTTCATCATTAGTAGTAAATTAAGTAAAAACTGTTTTTGTAAAAAGGGTTTGAAAAAAACTACATATATTGACGGAAATGTAAAATTTAAATTAAAAAAAAAGTTTTTACACACTAATAAAACTAACTTAGCTTAAAAGAAATCGATCCTATAGAAGTGGTCGAAAATTTGCTCGCGAATTTCCGCCCATGACTGATATAGGAATCAAGAAAATTCTTAAGTTTTTTTTTTATTATTGATAAATCGGAATTAGCGTAAAAATACTACTTCCGGTCACTAAAATTTAATGAAAACGAGAGAAGAAGATCGTATATCAATTTATAACATTTTGTCCACCTACCTGAACGATATTCAAGTTATCTGTATTCTAGAAACCAGAAATAAGTACCACTTCCGTATACTGCATGTCACTCAAAAACTAAAGTAATCCAAGCAGAAGATCTTATACTTATTTATGAAATTTCGTTTAACAAAATGAAAAGAACTAAAAGTACCGTGTTCCCACGAAAATAGAGAAAAGTACCACTTTCGATAACCGGAAATCGTTCCAAAATTATTAAAAACATGCACATGTAATGTAATATTCATGTATGAAATTTTGTCTATCCAACTTACACTGCACTTGAGTTATTGGCTTTTGACAAATCGGAAAAACGAGTACTTCCGTTCACCGGACATTGCTGAAAAGTTGTTACCGATCTATATTTTGTAAATCGAGCTGCTGAAACCGTACTCGTCTTAAGACAGACAGACAGACAGACAGACAGACAGACAGACAGACAGACAGACAGACAGACAAACACACAGACAGACAGACAGACAGACAGACAGACAGACAGACAGACAGACAGACAGACAGACAGACAGACAGACAGACAGACAGACAGACAGACAGACAGACAGACAGACAGACAGACAGACAGACAGACAGACAGATAGACAGACAGACAGACAGACAGACAGACAGACAGACACACAGACAGACAGACAGACACACAGACAGACAGACAGACACACAGACAGACAGACACACAGACAGACACACAGACAGACAGACAGACAGACAGACAGACAGACAGACAGACAGACAGACAGACAGACAGACAGACAGACAGACAGACACACAGACACACAGACAGACAGACAGACAGACACACAGACAGACACACAGACACACAGACACAGGCAAACACACGGACACTACTTCATTCATACTTCGTATAAAAGAAAGTAACAAAAAAACAGCGGTTCGCATTATACCATGATGCCTGCTTGTCAGGGCTTAGAACCTCTGCAACAAATGACACCACGTAGTGAACTCCATCTGAAAATCGTGTCCGTTTGCACATTTCCTTGTCAGTCTTTATCTCCGTGTAATCCCTGGCAATCTTTGAAGTGTGGGATTATTTCACTTAACAATTATTCATGGCTGTTTCAAGAGTGTTTTTCTTGTTCTAAATTAAATACAGTTCATACAGATTATGAAGAAATAACTCCAAAATAAGGTTGATACCTTACTTTGATTATTAATTTACAATTTACATTTTTAATGAATTACATGGCGTTGTCTAATTACTGAAATATTGTTTTATAATTGCGACCTTCTTTCTAAAACTTCGTTCTTTAACTTGTTTTATTGGAGGTTATTCCCTCAACACAATGAAAGTATTACGTGTCTACATGTTATGCTTCGTAGATGGCCCGTTGACTCCGACCTCAGCCTACTTTTCTTTTCGTATTTGCTTCCATAGTGTTTCTCCACTCATAAACATTCTGCAAGGAGACAGTTGTTTAATTTTGGAGTTTTCTCTCCTAGACGGGTTCAGTGTTTCTTCCAGACTTTTTTCTCCAGGGGGGGGGGGGGGCACTTAAAATTTTCGGGGGGCCGGTAGACTTTCTTCGGGGGGGGGGGGGGGAACTGTTAAAAGTATATATTTTCTATATAAATTATATAAATTTCATTTCGTTCGCGAAGAGATGCCTGGAAGAAACTCTGGACGGGTTGCTGTCCCCAGCCAGAGATCCTCATCTGCTCCGGAGCCTGAACTTGGGACATGTAAGTTAGTATTGGTACGCTCTCTTTCCAGATTATATTTCCTATAACAACCGTACAATAGATCTAAGCGTCTAAGACTGTTTTATACTCAGTGCTTATAAGATGTCCTTACCCATACCAAAGCAGAAGCAAAAATGAATCACGTTTGTGTTTAAAATAAACCGGGAGTGATCTCCCCTAAACTTTCTCGAATATCTATATATATAATTCTCTTCTGGGAGCCGTTAGAAAACAAGCTGCAAGCGCCTCCTTGCAGTCCCCTCTCTTTCTCTCTATCACTATCACTACCACCCCCACCCCACCCCCACATTGTCTAAATGTTTACAAAGCTAAATGTTTACAAATCGTAGAACCGTAGAGCCGGGTTTCTATTAGGGGCAGATAATTTAGTTCGATTTTAAACTTACAGGAGGTAACTAAGAAATAACTAAGAGGAGGCTGCTTTCACGGACGGGGGGAGGAGGGGGGGGGGGGGGTGTGGGTCGGGGTTAGGGGAAAAGGGGGGTTTAGAGTTTTAAAGCAAATATTTTCAGTGGCAGCATTGGTACTGTCGAATTCACAAATTATGAATTACTGAAAAGTAGAAAATAAAACAGCTAAATAGCGGCGTATGATACGCTGCGGGTCGGCTCGTTCTTATCTATAATAATAGTTTCGCTGTCTGTGTATCTATCTATCTGTCTATCTATCTATCTGTGTATGTATCTGACAAGAACGCTCTAGAGAAAACACAAGCAAATTAAAAACATGCATAGTAATTCGAAAAACGAAGTATGACGTCATATAGTAGAAAATAATATCAAGCCGGAGAGTGAACACAGTAATATGACGTCATTGATTCTCGAGTAAACATTGAATAAAAAGGCAATTTTGTCTAATCTAAGTGGTTTGCGTGAAGAGTTTCTTTCATACAATCTTTCGGACATACGGACAAGATTGCAAAATTATGTTTTTCCGTATCAGTGAGGTGTAAAACGTCGAGATTTGTAAAAATCTCGATTTTTTTTTTGCATGATTACAATACTTTCTCTATACTTCGTATATACGAGAAAGTAAAAAGTAAAAAAAAAATTGCAGAGAATGCTACGAAAAAGTCTGGTAAGCAAACTTTTAAAACTGCAATTTTTTTTTTGTCTAAGGAACCCGTACGTTGACTTTTTCAAACTGAAACAAGCGTCAAATAAAATATGGAAACTACATGAATACTAAATTATCCTTGTACAGAACAAGTACAAAAAAGTCACGGTAGTAGGTCATTCCTGGCACTCAAATAGCTGCTGTTCCGGTTAGGGGCGGTCCATAAACGAGGTCACACTCCAGAGGAGGAGGATGGGTGGGTACTGACTTTTGTGACGATGTGTGACTAGGTGTGGGGGGGGGTGTGGGCTTGAAAGTGTATAAACACATTTTTGCATTTTAAAGAGCACTGCTAGAAGCTGAATTTTAGTCACTACTTTGCGTTTTTTAAAAGAAACGGATTATTATAGTCGTCTTAAAAGCTCACAGCTCATAATTGGGGGGAGGGGTTCACATTTTTCCAGCATTATATATATATATATATATATATATATATATATATATATATATATATATATATATATATATATATATATATATATATATATATAATTCCTTTATGTCCCCTGGGGAGCAAAGGGCTGCAATAACACATTTCCAGCGGACTCGGTTTTGGGCTGCTCCCCTTTATCTGTGCCCACGTGAGCCTAGCGGTCTTCACCTCTTCCTCTACTGTTCTTCTCCACGATATTTTTGGCCGACCCACTTTCCTTTTTCCCTGGGGGTGCCAGTCCATAGCATGTTTTGCAATATTTTATTTTTCTCTTCTTAGTGTGTGTCCGATCCATCCTCATTTACGGGCCTTGATATCCTTATCTATTGGCTGTTGCTTTAAAAATTGCCACAGGTCTTTGATATTTTGTCTGACCATCTTATTTTAAGTATATGTCGTAAGAATTTGTTTGTGAACGACTGTAGCCTATCGGTATTTGCCTTTGTAACCCTTGAAGTCTCCGAGCCATAGAGCAGCACTGCCTTGACATTTGTGTTGAAAATCCCAATTTTGCTCGGAGTGACAGGGCCGTGCTTCTCCACATCGGGTGCTATGAGTTGAAGGCACATCTAGCCTTGTTGATACGACATTTTATGTTCTCGTCTGCTCCCCCGTCCTTGTTGATCACACTTCCCAGATATGTGAATGTGTTTGTTTCTCGTAAATCTTCTTCATTTAGCTGTATGGGCAGGTCCTGGCTGTTATTGATTCTGATGACCTCTGTTTTATTCTTATTAATTATATATATATATATATATATATATATATATATATATATATATATATATATATATATATATATATATATATATATATATATATATTAGCTGTATGTCATTGCTTCGCTATGATGTAAAATAAATTGAAAGAATTACTCTGAAGAAATAAAAAAGACATATAATATAGGCCAACACAACATAACAATTTATCACTCTAAACAAATAAACAAAACAAAATATACACACAATACAACCAAAAACAATTAACGCAACATATTCTGTTTTGTAATCCTTGTAAAAAAAATTCTTCAAAAACGTTTTAATAACAAGCTTTTATGTAATAATGCACTAAAAAGTAGAAAATAAATTATACACTACTATATAAATTACTATAAAGGTTGAGGGGGGTGCAAATCAAAATCTCGAGGGGGGGGGGGTGCAAATAGAAAAGTTTGTCCCCGGGCGCCGAGAAGGGTCGCTACGCCTCTGCTCCGTTTGCATAATTAAAACTGTTTTTCTAAATTTAAATATGCCTTTATTTTTTTTATTTTTCTTCTTGAAATAAAATGTTGGTTATACATTTAAAACATCTACCATATTATTTTCAACAAAAGTCCATATTAAGTTCTCCATATATCGCTGAAGATTCTGATGTGATATCCTGCGAAAATATTTTGCGCACAGAGAGAAGTGCGCACATGGGATTTTTTATATTAGGATAGTTTACAATTAACTAATTTATTGGTCTTGCAGTTCCGATCATTCATTTTTACTTTCTCGTATATACGTAGTATAGAGAAAGTATTGTAATCGTGCAAAAAAAAAATCGAGATTTTTACAAATCTCGACGTTTTACACCTCACCGATACGGAAAAACATAATTTTGCAATCTTGTCCGTATGTCTGTGTGTGTGTGTGTCTGTGTGTGTGTCCGTGTGTAAACACGATAACTTGAGTACCGTTACAGCTAGGTTGATGAAATTTCATATATAAGTATTATATCAAAATCGTAGATCCGTATCAACTTTTGAGCGATTTCCGACAACCGGAAGTGGTACTTTTTCTACTTTGAATTTTTCAAAAGCCTATAACTTGAGTACTATTTCAGATAGATACATGAAATTTCACATGTAAGTAAAAGATCTAATTCTCTACCTTCTGTTAAATTTTGAGTAATTTCCGTTGACCGGAAGTAGTAATTTACGCTACTTCCGATTTCTCAAAAAACTAATGTAAATTTATTAAGTACTAATACTATTGCGCACTATTATACACACCTTTTTAGGCGTTCGCTTGGTGCGCAATTGTTTTTTTTACTGAGATTCTATTCTATTTTTAAAAGTTTCAGTATTTAAAATGGATTAAAAATCATAACTATATCCCCAGTTACCATCCCCTGTTGTTTTATATAAGAATATTCGAGAAAGTTTAGGGGAGATCACTACCGGTTTATTATAAATAGTTACTGTTTTTGTGTTCTTTAAAGAACATTTTTAACATAATGATATGGTATGGGTTAGATCACTGTATTGATCACACACCTCTTTACTGGTAATTGTAAAAACAATATTTACCGATTTAAAAAGCTATGATTCTGGCGGTATGGTACTTTGGTACCTCATTACACGTTTTCCAAATGTACTTAACATTCGGGGTGGGTTGGGTGTGTGTGTGTGGGGGGGGGGGTTCAACTTCATTCACCACTGTCCAGCCACTTTAGGAGGTGTTCATACCTAGGAGGTGTGACATTAAAGTCGATCTACACATTTGTGGTGGTGAGGTGGGAAAGGGGGGGGGGATAACCAACTCAGTGTGAACATAGAGTCAGTTTTTAGATGACTGTTATAAACATACATATACAATTATACATATACAATGATTCGGAAATAAGTAACAGTGGTATTATTGGTATTAAGACAGTAACATTTTTTTTACAGAGAGGTCCATGGGGGAGGGGGGGGGCTGTAACCCCCTCCTCCTAACCCCTCCTGCCTACGCCACTGTTTGGGAGGATGCCGTTGTCTTAAAAACAAACTACATTTCTGGGGGTAGGGGGAGCGAGGTTATAAGCTGATGTGAGATGTCTGTTTAGGGGTAGGAGGTCTGATTGTTTTTGTGACTTCGTGTGCCGATGTAGATAGGGGGAGGTAAAAATAGTTTTAAAAAGCTTGACGTCGTTTATGGATGACCCCTTTAACCTTTCTGTACTGGAATGGAATGTGTACTAGCTTTGAAAATTTCTCATGATAAATTAGTCTAGTACCATAGATTAAACCTCAAACTCAAACTTGTGCAGAACCGCATGCTAGACTTGATGTTATTAAAAGGCTGCGTTTTTAACCGCTTTTTATTCAGATAAATTTCTTGCGTGTCGTTTTTATTACGCGATGAAGCTAAATCAAGCTATGAGTGATATGGACTCCCGCCATTTTTTCACGTCTGGGGTCAGTAGAACTCGCGACTGAAAACTGGAGCTCTTCAGTGAAAAAAGATGAAGACAAGGGCAAAACCCCTGTACTAGTCAAGATGTTAGGTATTTATTTGTCTGACGGCAGAGCCGGCTTTTGTCATGTCTGAACAAACGACCGGTTCCGGCTCATGATTTACGGTCATAGCTTTGAGGTAAATATGGTCAACATAATTTTTCTTGGAGTTTTGATTACAAAGCCGTGTTAGACGGCCGTCTCTTTAGCGAGGTGAATTTCGTGAGGTCGCTGACAGGCCCTAGATTTTTAAATGGCTCCTATATTTTAAAAAAATGCAGGAAGAACTATACAGTAGAGATTTGTGTTATTTTGCAGGTGTTTTTTTTTGCTAGGGTCAGCTTAGGTTTAAGTCTCGGGTTGTGACCAGGGTTAGGGTAGCGAGAATAGAAAAACATATTCTCTAATATAATATACATGCTAGTTTTTAGATGAACTCTGGCTAGTTGAAAATTCTCCTATAATGCGTTTGTAAAAAAAAAACAACGGTACAGTACGAGTTATCCCCCTCCCCCACTTTAGAATCGGCTGCCATTTTTTAACATGGCCAACCCAATTTCATTAAGGCAAGATATTGCCCGCAGCAATGATTGTTGCTAAAAGACTCAATAACGAATGAACACTATGCTTTGCCTGGCGTGGCACGTCCTCACCCACCCATCGGATTCACCCCACTTTTCGACGCCCAATCAATAGAAAATAAACTCCTATATCATACCTTTCTTTCGTCTTTAAATCGATAAAGAAATAAAATTCCTTAGCACCTTTTGAAAACCCTACGTCCTGCTATGACACAAAACATCAGTTAACTAGTCTTGGCGAGTCTATGACCTAGACTAGACAAAGAAATCTTTAAAAACCTTTGTAATAATAACCTTTTAAATGCACTCTTATTTAAAAGATAAAAAATAAAACAAACTTTCTTTCTTTAATAAAATTTCGGAGACGAAAGAAACCCTGATTTTCAATCAATCAATCACCGCTTAACCCTTGTTGTTGTCGTTGGGCACCACTGTTGATTTTCTCGTAATTTCCCGCCATATTTCTCAGTCTTCTGCTGCTCTGGGTAGTTCTGCAACAGCCAGACCAATCATTGACGTCCTCCACCTAATGACGTCTTTGTCTTCCCATTTTCTTTCCTGTCACCTTGTTCTATATTATTGTATCTTCGTATAAGGCCGTTGGCTTGTATTGCCAGCCCATTCCTTGTTTTCACTCAACTTGGAAAATTCTCAGAGTGACCAATTGCAGTAGTGATCCTTTTACGCGCCTCTTCATTTGTTATGTGACATCTTTGTGAGATCACTCCGAAAAATTCTCATTTCCAGGTTATACCAAATCCA
This sequence comes from Physella acuta, assembly GCF_028476545.2. Classification (NCBI taxonomy): domain Eukaryota; kingdom Metazoa; phylum Mollusca; class Gastropoda; family Physidae; genus Physella; species Physella acuta. The sequence continues at coordinate 173,947 of NW_026732661.1, read as the reverse complement.
CATTAACCTATTGAGTGCTACCCTGAATTTACTGCGTTGAAGTAATTTATTTTCCTTTCAGCCAAAGGTTTAGTGATATATTTATTTGTTATTTCTATTAGGTTCTAATTATATTATTATTTTTAAATTGGATTTTAAATAGGATCTTCCAGATCGAGATTTTAGCTAATTATTTTTTCTTCTTTTCTAGCTGGCCGGAAAAAGATAACAAAAATAGTATAAAATAAAACGCGCTTACAAGTGGATTATAAATTGTTTTGTATGGTTGGATTGGTTGTGTGGTATTTAATTTAATAAATCGGAATTTCTTTGTAATGTGTTCATTATTCTTACCTTTATGTGCCTGGAAAAATCAATTTTCATTGTATAAGGAAATTTGAGTGAATAAAGTAATTAGGGATAATTATAATATAAAATATATAAGTTATTTGACTTGGTAGGCGGAAGTTCATGTGTGTGTGTGGGGAGGGGATGGAGTGGAGCTGGGGTGAACACAGTTTGGTAATGTTTTGTGTGGCGCAGTGCAGCCGACAGACCATTTACCAACGGAAAACTGGGTCGTCTAGTCTAATTTAAATCTTAAAACAGAAAGGTTGTGCACTGTTACTGACAAGAAAATGCACCTACTTATGCAACTTTGTGACAAACGAAAGCTTAAATTTTCCTTTTTTTTTTGCACCGTGAAATATGTATCCTGTTCTTCCACGGTGAATACTTTCATAATTTTAACATGTTTAATCTTTTTCGCAATTTTCAATAAATAAAGGCTACACTTTTTTTACTAAGAATAATCAAATGTTTGAACATGTAGCCCCTTTTCTTAATCAGCAAGCGCTGTACTTTGGTTACGGCTGTGCTCTAGTAAATGATACAATTCACAAAACATACGTAGATCCTAGACCTCACCCTAACGTTGATAGACCCTCAAGTATGTCTGGAGCTGTACAACCACGTTGATGTTGATAAACCATAGAAAGGAAACATTACTAAGATGTTAGAAAAAAAGTAAACAAAAAACCATAAAGATGACATATGGTGTTATGTAGAGTTGTATAAGGTAGAGGTTGCGACAATGATAACGATTAGAAATATTGTGTGATTTTTTTTTCTGTATGCTTCTTTTCAATTTATACGGAGGATAGAATGAATAAGTTGAAAGAGGTACACACAAAAATACGTTTTTACAATTCAGAATTGTTACCCATGATAATGTGACGAACTAGTTTTCTCTATTTGGTGAGTGTATGTGGCTTCTAGATATGTTCTATAATATGGGTGAGGAGTGTATGTGGCTTTTAGATATGTTCTATAATATGGGTTGGGAGTGTATCTAGATATGTTATATAATATAAGTGCGTGTATCTAGATATATTCTATAATATGGGTGGGGAGTGTATCTATATTGTTATATAATATGGGTGGGGAGTGTATCTAGATTGTTTTATAAAATAGGTGTGTCTATCTAGATATGTTTTATATTTGTGGGGTGCTTCTAGGTTTGTTATATTACATGAGTGGGTGAAGTGGGTGTCTACAAAACCCGTTGTATTATATGACTGGGTGTCGAGAAATAAGTCATGTCTTGGTGTAAAGTCATGTGTGTAAGAGAAGAGCCCTATGTTATAGGCCCTACTCACTAGGGAGTCCCGTGTTAGGCCCATAAAGGCCCTAACACGGGGTAAAACATTAATGTGCACACACACACACACACACATCTTTTGCTTACATAATTTGTATAAAACTTTTTAAAAATTTACAAATTAAAAAATGAAATAATATTTCAAATGTTTGCTTACATAATTTGTAAACAAAAAGTTTGCCCATAATTTTTAAGAAGACAAGCATCAACCTTGTTACGTAAAAAAAGTCTTATGTAACGAGGAAAAGTGCATCACAAATCTTCTCTACATATCTCAGCAGCGGCGACATGTAGACCCTATTACCTACATTTAATTGTTATGACACATTATATGTGTATGTTTCGTAAGGATACGTGTGTTTAAAATCTGCCCCCCACTCCCCCCCCCCCCCCCTACACACAACAACCTAGAAGTTAAGACGCCTGACCTTTTTGTTGGTGTTGTCAACAATTCAAGAAAACAAAACATTGGACGATCTTGAAATATGGACAAGAAATAATATTTTAAAACTATGTTAATTTGCTGTAGATGTTTGAAATTCCTTTTAAAATACCATTATGTGTATTTGATAAGATTGAATGAAATACTTGCTGATCAGTGGCGAAAGGGGGGGTGTTTACGGTGCGTACATGCTGCTGATGCCCTTAATTAAACGACCAAAACAACACCCAAAATGTGTACATGTGTACATATGATATCTGGTGCACACACGTATTAAATCTACATGCCCTCAAATTAAACGAAAAACAAAGCACGTTTAATAATCTGAAGAACGTGAGGGGCCCTACACAACTTCTGAGGCTCGACTTAACCGCACCACACCTGCTACTGACTTAAGACAATTATGACCACTACAATTAAGGACACCTTTAAATAACGACAACTGCCGTTAGTGATTACCATTGAGAACCAAATTGATACCCTAATTAAGACAAGCAAAGCATCTGACACTATGACAACTACAATTAAGTTCAACTATTTATAAAGATAGGTGATGATTGAGAACTAAATTGATAGCTGTACCCTTACAAAATTTCAGAAGACATCTGAAATTTTGTAAGGGTATAGCTACTAAATATGATACAATACCTTGATCATACGGATACATCTAATCCATTGTTACAGAAAATTCATCACCACTTAACTTTACTATCTTCCAGGCCTGTCAACTCCTCAACACTATTGTGTTTCTTGTTGTGTAAAATATCTGTTTTGATGGAGTACTCAGATAAAGACACTATTGATCTATGTGCCCGAGGTTCACTGTGCTGGATGTGCTACTTGACCAAATCACAGTTGATATTCTTCTGTACGTGAATGTCATGTCGATAAAATCAATCGGGAACCAAAAAAATGTCTCAAGTGGGATTTTGTTAAAAGGTCAATTATGTGTTATACGATATCGATGATGCGAAAAGGGCATTAATTACGGAATAATATGATTTTATCTAATTAACTTCTCTCATCTTCAGGGCTTCATTCTGATATTTTGTCCTCCTGATGGGGGGTGGGGGCATTTGGAACTTTCGGGAAAAGGCGGGGGGGGGGGGGGTGCAGCTCTCGAGAGGAGTATTTGAACCTTCTGGGGGGGGGGGGGGGGCAGTGAGTTTTTGAAACTAAATTCATGTAAATTCATCAGAAGAGATACAATCAATATTTTTTTTCTTTTTCGCTCCGAATAGATATTTGAAAGAAATCTCTCTCTGTCTGTCTTTCTCTATGTCTCTATCTCTCTCTCTCTCTCTCTCTCTCTCTCTCTCTCTCTCTCTCTCTCTCTCTCTCTCTCTCTTTCTCTCTCATACACATCATACGAAAGTATGAGAAACACACAGTTTGATAGGATTTAGAAGCAGACATTGAGGCAGAAATAGCAATAATGACTTGTCTTACTTAATCGCCTAAACTAGACTAAAGTACTAACAAATAGATACCATAGACACAGATTAGTACATATTTCCACAGAACTGACAGAGATAACATCACTTTGAACTTCCCCCCCCCCTAACTTGAGTTTAAACATTGAGTAGATTTTGTTTCGCATTTTTGTGTGCACTCATTAACATCAAATAGAATTTGCGCCTTGCTTATTTTGCAAAAATCCATGTGTCAATTCAAGTTTTTTTGAACGAATGAAATTGCATTGAGCAAACTATTTCATCATTTGTTGTTTTTTACAATAGAGGAAGAGAGATCGGTTTGGAAATTTAAAAAAAAAAACAACGGTAGGCTGACGTAACAAAATCACATTATTTATTTATTTATTTATTTTTCATGCATAATTATTGTTATGATATAGGTTAAATATACTTGGTATAGATATAAATATTTATAATTATATAGTAAATATAGTAAAAAATGATTTAAAAAGACATAAACATATATATATATATATATATATATATATATATATATATATATATATATATATATATATATATATATATATATATATATTTATATATTTATATATGTATATATATATATATATATATATATATATATATATATATATATATATATATATATATATATATATATATATATATATATATATATATATATATATATATATATATATATATATACTTCTTGTAAAAAAAGGCAATAAAATATACACAAATTTGAATTGATATTAAATAAAATACAAAACTGAAATTGACTTCGTCACCAATAACAGGTAATGTTGGCAAAAAAAGTATGTGCATAATATTTTTGGGGACGATTTCAAAACGTTTACCCACAACATAATTAGACTGACCATGTATACGTCTATTTATTGCGAGCATCAACATTCTTTTCCAACTCGTCCATTGCATAAACCATGGGATATAAATATCTTACAACAGTCGAAACTTGTGGCACACCCACACACAACGTACAAACCAACCACAGCTAGACAAAACATCATCATTTTACACAAACATCATCATCACCATTCTATGACCAACAGTCTCACCAACAAGAACCATTAAAGCTTTTTGATTGTTAAATAATTTAAATAAATACATTCAGCTTTATGGACACAAACAATACCAGCAGTTGGTGGGTGCCTTCATCAGACAGTGGGTGTCCCCTTAAGAAGTGGGTTCCCCAACAAGGCTTGGCTGCCCAATTAAAATGTGGGTACCCCATCAATGAGTGGGTGTTCAGCTCAATGTGTGGGTGCACCATCAAGGAGTGGGTACCATATCAAGGAATGGGTGTCCCCATTACAGTGGGTGTTCCGCCCAATGTGTGGGTGCCCAATCAATGAGTGGGTGTTCCGCCCAGCGTGTGGGTACCTCCTGAAGAAGTGGGTATCCCACTCAAGGAGAAGTGGGTACCCCCATCATGAAGTGGGTGGTGTGTATTCTCGTTAGACGAAGTGGGACGGTAAGTTTATCTATCAGCAGTTAGAAATCGGCGGAGGAGGCATGCCATTAGGACGTGGGAAGGGGAGGGGGTGCTCCAATGAAAGTTTTGGTCGATAAACGGTTAATTGAGAGTAGAGGGCTCTGAGCTTCAGCAAAAAGGGGGTGTGACATGAAAGGCTCCCAGTGAGAGCCATGCTGCCATCACAGTAGGGCAGAGGCGTAGCGAAGGGGGGGCGGGGGGGACATATGTCCTCGGGCGCCGACCTTAGGGGGCGCCAAATTGAAAGTATGAGAGGGCGTGCAAATGAAAAGTTCGAGGGGGGGGGTGCAAATCGAAAGTTTGTCCCCGGGCGCCGGGAGGGGTCGCTACGCCTCTGCAGTAGGGGTGGGGGGCCAAAATCAGTTAAACCCACTCTTGTTGAGATTTTCATCAAAGTGGCTAAGGATGGGCATGACAATATACGTGTGCATGTAATCTTTTTTAAACTGATTTTTTTAAAAATAATTTATCAAACAATATTTTAATATCGTTTGTCATCATGAAGATCCATTTAGAATTGAAAAAAAAGATTACAAATAAAAAGAAAAATAACACAAAACCTATACAATTTTTTTTACATCAGTTAAAAAAAATACCTGTGAATTTTTATTCTACTGTCCATTTGTATTACATACCGTATTTTAAATCACCTCAAATGTTCTACTTAACATTAAAGATTGGAGATGGGGGTAGGTGGCGTGTCGGCAGGCAAGTAGCCGAGGCTAGCATCGTTTTCAAACGCCTTGTTAACGTGCGTGGAGCTACCATTGGTGACAGCAGCATGCGAACCACCATTGGTCACACCAGCATGCGAACCACCATTACTCTGCTCCACCTTCCCATTTGAGATGGCCCTGACCGGCTCGACCTGACTGTGGCCGTTGTGTTTGGACGGACTGTACTGGCTGGGACTGTCGTCTTCCAGGTCGACGTGGGTAGCGGGGCCGATGAAGGAGAGGATGACAGGGATGAGGAAGACGGCGTGGAGGACGCCGAAGCCGATGACGAGGAGCATGATCTTGAAGAAGGACTGGAAGATGTAGGACTCGGTGAAGAGCAGGACGACCACGCCGATGATGGAGGAGATGCCGCCGTTGAAGATGGGGCCGGAGGCGTGGACGATGGCGTCACGTGACCGGTCCTCCCGGGTCCGCTCCTCGGACACGATGTAGGCCGTGCACACATGCGCACTAAAAAAAAATTGCAAATTTACAAATAAAATGTACTTTAAAGTTTCTATCATTTTTTTTTAAATCGTAATTTTAAAAGCCAATAGTCGATAAGTTAAAAATTTTTTTTATAAAATCGAAACAGTTTGAAAAAGTTACGAAAACATACATATCATGAAAAGTTTAGTTTCAAAATGAGTTAGACGTGATGGTTAATTTTTACAAATATGTTTGAAACCTGTTGACAAACTTACGAGCCACCTACCCATAAATAACCTAGAAAGACTTCCTTATTTTCATTAAAAATTATTCAGAACAAGACGTAAATGTATCTTGATAATCACACATTTAAAAATTCTGTGTTTTATGACAAACACTCGAATCATGACAAACACATTAATAAGACTGATTTGTATCACGACAAGCACATGACATGTGACAAACTAACTTGTTTTAGGACAAATATTCATACATGACTGACTCGAATCTTGACAGACATACATGACCAACTATTGTGTTTTATAACAAGACTGACTTGTATCATGACAAACACCCATGACTAAACGAATGTGTTTTATAACAAGACTCGCTCGAATCATAACAAACACCTATGACTAAAGAATGTATTATATGACCAACATACGGCACAAGACTGACTTGTATCATGACAAACATCCATGACAAACATCTATGACAAACATTCATGATAAACATCCATGACAAACATACATGACAAACATACATGACAAACATCTATGACAAACGAATGTGTTACATGACAAACATCCATGACAAACGGACTTGTTATATGACCAATATCCAGCTGAAGACTTATATCATGACAAACACCTATGACAAACGAATGTATTACATGACCAACACCCAGGACTGACCAGAAGTCGACAGAGAAGCCGACACTCATGATGAGATGTATCATGGTGACCGAGCTGAGGGTCAGCCCCCAAAGGGCCATGAACCCGAATATCCCGGTCACAATCATCACCACCTGCACCATCACAATCACCACAATCAGGGGGTGGGGCAGGAAGATGCAGGTCACCAGGAACATAACTGTAGATTGAAAAAATAATTACAATCACTGTTTATGTAACTGTTAATACATCCACTGTTTATGTAACCTATCCAAGGTTAAAATAAAACTCTCCAACTGTCTTAAAATATATCTGTAACGGCCCCGGAAAGTCAACAGTAGTTTCTAGATATTATTTCCGTGGTAGATATGACTAGCTCGGTGTAGTTTTTCTAAAGGACTTTTGCATTAACAAGATTAGGAAGAAAGAGACAAAAAGGATTCAGTAGAAAGGGTGTAGGTCTAATGTTTCATATCTAAGCGCATTTTGAGTGCTAAAAAGTGCGCTACTGCATATTCAGATGCACAATGTAAGCTGCACAGTGCAAGTACTCATATAGGTGGGATTGTTCTAAAGGTTCAAAGTGCAAAGGGGTTTATCCTTACTGTGTATGTTATATTTGATTTTCGACAAAATATAATTTTTTCATTGTTAAGGAACTAACAAATTACCCAAACAACCAAATGCCGATATAACAAAATGCCCTTAAACCACATGTTCATATGACAAATTGCCCATACAACTTAATGCCCATATTCCAAAATGCCCTTCAACCAAATCCCCATCTAACCAAAGTCCCATCTAACCATATGCCCATATAACCAAATGCCCATCTAACAATATGCCCATCTAACCAAATACTCATCTAACCATATGCCCATCCTATGCCTATCTAACCATATGCCATCTAACCAAATGCCGATCTAACCAAATGCCCATCTAACCAAATGCCCATCCTATGCCCATCCAACCAAATGCCCATCCTATGCCCAACCAACCAACCTGCTAGTGTGACACCGACTGTCTGGAGGGTACTAGGCAGTACCGACACGTACTGCTCAAAATACACAAAGGCGGGATGGTAGGCGAACACGTCTGCTGGTGAGTCGTCTGCTACCTCTCTCATCCGGGTCATCAGGTTGGCCTGGTCATTCGAGTCGGTCACCTGATACAAAAGTTGGATGTGGTGACCTTTGTTTTAGGGTCATGGGATAGAGAAAGTAGGATGTGGTGACCTTTGTTTTAGGGTCATGGGATAGAGAAAGTAGGATGTGGTGACCTTTTTTGGGGTCATGTGACAGAGAAAGTAGGTTGTAGTGACCTTTTTTGGGGTCATGGGTCATGGGACATAGAAAGTAGGATGTAGTGACCTTTGTTTTGGGGTCATGGGACATAGAAAGTAGGATGTAGTGACCTTTTTTGGGGTCCTGGGACAGAGAAAGTAGGATGTAGTGACCTTTTTTGGGGTCATGGGACAGAGAAAGTAGGATGTGGTGACCTTTTTGGGGGTCATGGGTCATGGGACATAGAAAGTAGGATGTAGTGACCTTTGTTGGGGTCATGGGACAAAGTAGGATGTAGTGACCTTTGTTTTGGGGTCATGGGACAAAGTAGGATGTAGTGACCTTTGTTGGGATCATGGGACAGAAAAAGTAGGTTGTAGTGACCTTTTTTGGGGTCATGGGTCATGGGACATAGAAAGTGGGATGTAGTGACCTTTGTTTTGGGGTCATGGGACAAAGTAGGATGTAGTGACCTTTGTTGGGGTCATGGGACAGAGAAAGTAGGAAGTGGTGACCTTTTTTGGGGTAATGAGTCATGGGACATAGAAAGTAGGATGTAGTGACCTTTGTTTTGGGGTCATAGGACAAAGTAGGATGTAGTGACCTTTGTTGGGGTCATGGGACAGAGAAAGTAGGATGTGGTGACCTTTTTTGGGGTAATGAGTCATGGGACATAGAAAGTAGGATGTAGTGACCTTTGTTGGGGTCATGGGACAAAGTAGGATGTAGTGACCTTTGTTTTGGGGTCATGGGACAAAGTAGGATGTAGTGACCTTTGTTGGGGTCATGGGACAAAGTAGGATGTAGTGACCTTAGTTTTGGGGTCATGGGACAAAGTAGGATGTGGTGACCTTTTTTGGGTCATGGGACAGAGAAAGTAGGATGTTGTGACCTTTTTTGGGTCATGGGACAGAGAAAGTAGGATGTGGTGACCTTTTTTGGGTCATGGGACAGAGAAAGTAGGATGTAGTGACCTTTTTTGGGTCATTGGACGGATAAAGTAGGATGTAGTGACCTTTTTTTGAGGTCATGTGATAGAAAGTGGGATTCATTGACCTTCATTTCGGGGTCATGTAACTTAAAGTAGGATTCATTTCGGTATCATATGACAGAAAAAAATAGGATTTATTGACCTTCATGCTGAGGTCATTTGACAGAAAAAGTAGGATTCATTGACCTTCATTTTGAAAAAAAAAATCGTCTTTAAAATACAGGTATAACAATTTAGCAACAGCAGGCACATGAGTGTTGGGGGGGGGGGGGGAAGAGAGAGAGAGAGAGAGAGAGAGAGAGAGAGAGAAGCAAATAACTTAACGACCCAGTCTAGACTACGTGGACGAAAAGAGTAAAACAATTTTAGCCACCGCGACAGAGTTTTGAAAACGAGGGCCACTAATTTAGCGACCCAGACAAGCTCCGTACATCACACAAGCTGTGGCCAGTAAATGCCATTTGACGCAGACATGACTGGCGTTAACTGACCCCAAATTAACCAGCCTGGCGCACGGAGCAGGTTCAAGTCCTGCTGTGAAATCATTAATCTAACGTGCAGGTTAACATGTCCGGTGGCGCCTCCGTCGTGCAGGTATAAAAATCCGAGTTTTCCTGGACGGGAAAGTAACTTTACCTGTTGGGGAAGTTATGTTCATGTAGGTCATGTCACACGTCCGAGCTTAACAAGTCGTCGTGGTCAAGCTCAAGAGCTTAAGGCTACAATCCCAAAGGAATTTGGTTCGAGTGGCGGTAATATTTTTTTTTTAAGAGAGTAGGACTTTGGACTTTGTCCCTTGTCCTGAGCTAGATACAAAAAGTCACACGGGTTAGAAGGTTGGCAGGGAAGCGATGAAAAATGTCTCGTGCTTTGGATACGTTATACGTTCATCGTCATCATTTTTTTTCTCGTTCGTGCCCAAGACACATGCTGAAGGTGAAGTAGAGATAATATGTTTCAATGACCGGGGCGTAGGGGGATAATGTGGTCAGCACTATGACCAGCCACCTTAGTTTTCATAACGTGAGTCAGGAACCCATCAGAGCTGTGTAGACTCAGGCACATCCTACAGACACGAGCCCGGGATCCGAACTTTAGATTTCCGGGTCAACAGTCATAGGCTCTACCAACCGACCACGCCATCCCATGCTATACGTTACTGAGCTTGAAAAACTACCGTCTCTGCACAGTTGAATGTTAAAAAAAATAATTTAAACTTACAATATAAAATACTACTTTTTATTTTAAGCGGTTATTCACGGACCCTTGTAGAAATAAAAATAAAACCAAAGGTATTTTACTGTATCTCCTTTGTGTAACAATTCACCATGTCCTCACACGTGAAAAGTACTTACAGACAATGTACTACCTTATATGAGTACACTTGGCTAATGACCTACCTTATATTAAACCAGGAAAATGACCTACCTTATATGAGTACACCTGGCAAATGACCTACCTAATATTACTACACCTAGAGAATTACCTACCTTATATGAGTACACCTGGCAAATTACCTACCATATGAGTACACCTGGCAAATGACCTACCATATGAGTACACCTGGCAAATGACCTACCATATGAGTACACCTGGCAAATGACCTACCATATGAGTACACCTGGCAAACGACATTGCTTATGTACACCTGGCAATTGACCTACCATATGAGTACACTTGGCAAATGACCTACCTTATATGAGTACACCTGGCAATTGACCTACCTTATATGAGTACACCTGGCAAATGACCTACCATATGAGTACACTTGGCAAATGACCTACCTTATATGAGTACACTTGGCAAATGACCTACCTTATATGAGTACACCTGGCAACGTGAGGCTGTGATGGTCATATTATCTGGCCCGAACACAATGTCGTTGTAAAACCTGGGGTTGTTGCTGAGAAAATCACGGAGTCCCGAGAAGAACGCGTCATCACTTGTTGTGTTGTAGTATGGCGTTTTGGCAAGGTTGAGGAGCCAACAGCTGTCTATGAGGGGGTCGATAGTACTGTCCTCTTGGGCTTTGGTGAACAGGTCCTGAATGTCCTAAATAGAGATGAAAGAGGGACATTTAACTTTGGTGTAGAGGTCCTGAATGTCCTAAATAGAGACCAAAGAAGGACATTTAACTTTGGTGAAAAGGTCCTGAATGTCCTAAATAGAGATGAAAGAGGGACATTTAACTTTGGTGTACAGGTCCTAGATGTCCTAAATAAGGACAAAAAAGAGACATTTAACTTTTGGTGAACAGGTCCTAGATGTCCTAAATAAGGACAAAAAAGAGGACATTTAACTTTGGTGAACATGTCTTGAATGTCCTAAACTTTTGGTGAAATGTCCTAAACAAGGACACAAGAGGGACATTTAAGTTTTGGTGAAATGTCCTAAACAAGGACACAAGAGGACATTTAACTTTTGTTGAACAGGTCCTGAATGTCCTAAACAAGGACACAAGAGGGACATTTAATTACTAACTTTTATTCTTGTTTTAAATGTGTTTCTTGCAACCAGCTATTGAGCTATAGTTAATTCATCTTGCTATTTATTCAGATAGCCTACTCTGAAATTGCTAGCTCAAAAATTCTAAGTTCGAATACTGGCCAGCAATGATCTTGATTTTTAATCTTCAGACATCACTCGGCAACTTCAGCTGCATTACATATCCAGCATACATTGGACATACACCTCATTGTATGCCGCGTTTATAAAAAAATATTTAACGACAGACTGTCTTGTTTTTATAAATGATATCTCAGATGTTATTATTACATTAGCATACATTTAACATAAACAGATTTGATTTACAAACCATGTTGACACATACAAATTTGATGTCAGTTTGACTTTGTCAATGCCACACGCATCAAAATTTTTACCCGCTTACAAATGCGCTATAAATACCCTTTTATAATGTGGCGTTTTATTTTTATTTTTATACTTTTAGGAGCAAGAAACAGATTTCTCATGCAGCAGACAAGGTCAGTGTATAACAGCACCTGACATCAGACCTGCACTTTACAAGGTCAGTATATACAGGCACCAGACACTCACACCTTAACCAAACAACACACACCACCAGTGTATACCAGCACTTGACATTGAAACCTGTACAGACAAGGTCAGTGTATACAGGCACCAGACACCCACACCATTACCAGACACCCACACCTGTACCAGACACCCACACCCACACCCAACACACACACACCACCATTACGCACCTTTAAAGTCGTCTCGCTCCTGTAATCTTTTGTTGTGGTCGTGACAAACGATATGGGCAGCTTGACCCCGAAATCTTTCGTGTCCCAGATCTAGGACAAAATTATTTCCTTTAATTAGAACATGAAATATCTAAAAATAAATTTTAATTAGACCATGAAATATCTAGAACAAAAATAATTTCTTTAATTAGACCATGAAATATCTTGAACAAAAATATTTTTTAAAAAATTAGACCATAAAATATCTAGAACAAAATTTATTTATTTTTAAATTAGACCATGAAATGTCTAGAACAAAAATAATTTCTTAAATTAAACCATGAAATATTTCAAAGCATGCTCGTGATGTATGAGTTTTACCACTCTAAATTTAGAAGGCAATAATTAAAATTTTTAAAAGATTAGTTTTTCAACCTGCATATGTTTTGAAAGCTATGAAATCTTTTTTTTTTAACTTAATTTTTTTTTAAAGGGTAAGACGCGGAGATCTAGTATTAAATTAAAATAAACGGGTAGGGTAGTTATTCATTTTTACTTTCTCGTATACAGAGTGTGGAGGAATTATTCTAATCGTGCTGAATAAATAAAAGATATTTTGACAGTTTTCGCCGTTTTACACCTCCCTACTTTATCATATACGGAACATAAAGGCTGCATTTTAATCGAGCAAAAAAATCTAAATAGAGATTATTATAAACTTTAACGTTTTACATTCTTCGAGAGTTGAATAACTTAATTTGGCTATTTTGTCCGTTTCAGTTACGTTGATTACATTTTATATAAAAGTATTCTTTCAAATTTGTATCTCTGTATCAATTTTTGAGCGATTTCCATAACTGGAAGTGGTACATATTCTACTTCCGGTTTCATAAAAGCCAATAACTAGAGCGCCGTTTAAGTTGAGTAGACGAAATTTAATTTGTATTCAATGTATTTCATATACATATTCAATTGTGTGAGCAGTATTCTTTCTATTTTTTGAACGATTTCAGGTGACCGGATGTGGTCCGTTATTCTATTTCCACGTGAACATTTTAACTTGAGTACTGTTTCATTTTGGTTACATATAGAAGTATAGGATCGTTTACTTGGATTATATTTAGTTGCACGATAACAATACTTTCGCTATACTTCGTATGCAAGAAAGTCAAAATTAAAATATACAGAAAAATGTCCTGACCTGGTATTTGTGGAAGTAGGAGGACGTTAGGACCAGGTCCTTCAGGTCTAGTCCCTGACGTAGCTGGGTGCACCCCCAGACTGACACGCCCAAATAGCCAGCAAAGATAAGCAGGATGACAAACCTCATGGGTTTCCACAGGATAAACCTAGATGGTAAGTCAGAATGTTGAGTATAATTATTCTGGCAAGACACTGAATGATCAACATAGAGGGCTAGACATGAGCTATATGTATAAGGGACTGTGTATTATTATCTTGCTTTCCTTACTTTCCCCAAATGAAATCAGGTGCCTAGCAGAACTGTGACCGAAGCCCGGGAACTGAACCCTAAACTATCAGGTTAGCCATGAAGGGCTCTAGCCACACACTCTCTCTCACCATAACACGAGAACATTAGGTCTGCTTTGTCTCGAGAACACGGCCGGGATCGTTCTAAATCTTCCCGAAACTCAAATATGGAAATTAAACCCTTACTTAACAGTAAGCAGCAACTTGGATTTAGTAAAGCCCCTTTTAATAGCCTCAAATAACACAAAACGTATTAGCTCCTATAGACATGTAGTGTTGTTAAAATGGACAAAGCCCTAAATGTAGAGAGCAAACCCTAGACATGTAGTGTTGTTAAAATGGACAAATTCCTATTTGGTGAGATAACCCAAAACGTTTTAGTCCCAATAGACATGTAAAGTTGTTAAAAAGACAAAGCCCTACTTTGTGAGAGCATATTTAGGCCCCTTCTCGCACAAGCTCTGGTCGTCATTTGGGCCTTTGGGCACCGTCCCCCCACACATGCACACGTAACAACACTTGTGGCCCTCCCTGCTCAGCTCTGCACGCGACTTGGGCACCGGCTTGCAGGTGATGGTGTGTCTGCTGGCGTACACTCGACGCCCGTGGAACGTCAAGCACGCCCCGAAGAACGTCGCGTTGCAGATGTAGCAGAGCAGAACTCCAACACCTGCGGATGTGGGGTTTTAAAATTTTGACGTTACTTTCTTGCACTTTACCAGAGTTTCCGGGTTACTTGAACACATCAACTTCAAACTTAAGCTTTTCATGTGACGTTAAACATTCATGACCTCAAAAGTTAAAATAATGTTCTTGAGGCTGGACGAGGCTAATCTGGGGCATGTTTTTTAAAAGCGTACTTTTAGCAAGGGGAGATAAGATTTATAGGGGAAGGGACACGAAGATCTTGTGACTTACCAGTGTAGATGCAGAAATTTTTGACGCTCCTGAAGACGCTCATAGATCCAACGGCAAAGGCGAGGAAGTCAGTTACTGAAATAGGGAACGAAAAAGTCTTTGAGTTGAAAGTCAGTCAAAGAAAAGGTGAGAGAGAGAGAGAGAGAGAGTCTTTGAAGTTTTTGACTTTGGTTGAAAGGAAGTCAATAAAAGGATCATATAAGAATGTAACAGACATCTGTGTATTTTGAAAATCCACCCAAATCTTATCTCTTAGCATTGGGTACGGCGTAGTCGTGCGAGATAGCGTATGTTTGTGTACTACAGAAGTCTCAAGTTCGGACCCTCCGGGCTGATGAGGCTCGTTAGCAGGGGACAGCAATTCCATCGAGGAGGGACAACTCCTAAATGAAACTACCACTGGCTTGTAGATTGTTCTCAGATGGACATCGGCAATGGAAGCAAATCCAGAAAGAGAAGAGGCTCAAGTCCGAAAAAACGTGCCATATGGCGCATAACATGTTGACAAGTAATACTTTGTGTTGGAGCAAATCTCCAATATTACAATAAGAAATATACCTTAGTATATATATGGGAAGAACCATATTTATAAACCTAAATACGCCCAACCTAATAGAGATACACAACAAAGACAACCGTACCTAAGCATTTAATTTGAAAAGGCCCTTCACTATTTAAAAGTAAAGATTTCTCTTTGGACCTAGCGCTGTATATAAGCAGATGAAATAGAGTTCATATGTTTTTTTGAATGGATGGTGTGGTCAGCATTATGCCTTAACTTTCCCCAAGTCAGGTACCCCTCAGAGTTTTCCCATCTATATAGCAGCTTACTATTGACTTCAAGACTAATCTGATAGGGGTTGAAGATTATCCTTAAACAAAAACCCAGGTGTAAAGTCAGCAGTACCTGAAGTGATTGTGATAAAAAAACAGGTGTAAAGTCACCAGTACCTGAAGTGATTGTGATAAAAAAACAGGTGTAAAGTCACCAGTACCTGAAGTGATTGTGATAAAAAAAACAGATGTAAAGTCACCAGTATCTAAAGTGATTGTGATAACAAAAAAAGCCAGGTGTAAAGTCTACCTGAAGTGATTGTGATTCCAATGCCAGCCTTTTTGAACACGTGCCCTATCCTCTCCTCCACAGAAATGTCTTTGAGTGCCGTTGTCTCACTCCATGTGCCCATCAGCAGAAACATGTCGTCAACTCCAATACCTAATTAATGACATGGACTTTAGTTAAATACACATATCGTCCACTCCAATACCTAATTAATGACATGAACTTTAGTTACATACACATATCGTCCACTCCAATACCTAATTAATGACATGGACTTTAGTTAAATACACATGTCGTCCACTCCAATACCTAATTAATGACATGAACTTTAGTTACATACACATGTCGTCTACTCCAATACCTAATTAATGACATGGACTTTAGTTAAATACACATGTCGTCCACTCCAATACCTAATTAATGACATGAACTTTAGTTACATACACATATCGTCCACTCCAATACCTAATTAATGACATGGACTTTAGTTAAATACACATGTCGCCCACTCCAATACCTAATTAATGACATAGACTTTAGTTAAATACACTTGTCGTCTACTCCAATACCTAGTTAATGACATAGACTTTAGTTAAATACAGATGTTGTCCACTCCTATGCCTAACAAATCACATGGACCTTTGTTAAATACACTTGGAAGATACCGGCGGTTTAATATAATATACTACAATGTAAAGAAACTGACTGATATTATAATTTTTATAGTTATAGTTAATTTAGCATGTGATATTTTAATAAATAGATAAAACACACATTCATACACACACATACACACCGCTAACTAACAACTTATAACTTTTCACAAACATACACACACACACACTCTCTCTCTCACACACACAGAACTTACCAAGAGTCAGAAACGGTATGACGCCGACGATGTTCACAAACTTGACCCCTTTCCCCTCCCCTCCAAAGAGAACTTACCAAGAGTCAGAAACGGCATGACGCCGACAATGTTGACAAACTTGACCCCCACCAGCGTGATGAGACCAAAAGCTCCCATGATGCCCAGCAGAGCCGCCAGAACCCCGGCATTGGCCAGCAGAGCTCGCGTCGATACACAGTCGCCACCTGGTGGAGTTATAGGTCAAACATTACACGGCTTCTCCAGTCATCTTTCTAACACGTTGATTATGCTAACAGAGCTCTTTGTTTTGATCCACAAGGACCGAGACAAAGTGCAGCACAAAAACACATAAAGAAAATCGTTGGAGGAAGACTAAAAAAACACACAAATATTATAGGAAAGAGTGGGAAAGAAACGGAAAATAGCAAAAGACAGAAATGAAAGGGTCTTATAAATGGCCTATGCTCCATTGATAGTTGAAAATGGCAAAGAAGAAGAAGTCGGGTGAGTTCCAAAGTATCCCAGGAGCATATTAAAAACTGTCTAAATTGTTTTTATTGCATTGATTAGATACGTTTGATAGCTGTTTGTGTGTGATTCTTCAGTTTGCCGTGGCATAAATACGCTAGAAGCGTACGAGGAACTTCCGTTACATTATCGTATGCTTGAAGCATTAGTGGAGCAAGAGTTTCGGGAAGGTGGAAATGGGTGGAAAGGTGGAAATGAGGAAACCGGCAACAAGTATTACCAGACAAGGCACTTCATGGAACACATAAGAATCAAGAAAAAGCGTGATGTTAAAAAAGACTTGGCGCAGAGAAAAAGACTGGCAAATTATGGAAAACAGTGAGAACAAAATGAGAAATATCACAACGGACAGAAAAGTGTGGAAGGATATTGTAAACAGTCTATGTTATAATTACTTGGAGTTGAAAAGGGCGAAGAAGAAGAACATACCTAAAAAGTTGCGATTATTACCTGAGCTAACGATGGAAGCGTAGGTTATCATCAGTGTAAAGGTGAGCGAGAAATACAAGATGTCTCCAGATGTTCCTTTGTCCAGTTCCAGACTCAACGATTGAGAAATGGCGTAGGAATACTAAAGGGGAGAAAAGAGTTCCAATGTCAAATTTCCTAGTGTGTTAGCATTCACTAATAAACATATTTGATTTTAAAGGAATTTTTTTTTTAATTAATGTTTTGGAACAATTGGAGTGTGGAAACTTGGCTGAGGCGATATGGCAACAGGTCTTAGCGGCTAATTTTTGTGCTCAGAATCTCGGCATTTGTAAAGGGCTTCTGCCAGATTTGTATATGTAAAGCCCGGCGAACTGGCTTAAAAGATACAAGTACCATCGTTACTACCATTCGTCTGGTCCGGGTGCTCGGACAATATTTCATAAGATTTCATGGATTTATAAGTTTGATTAAATCTCTGGTTGTTTTCTAAGTAGTTTTACATGAAAACTCATTTTCCAGCTTCTTGCGCCTGCTATTATCTGTTTACTTATCCACAGTGTTTCTTCCAGACTTTTTTCTCCGGGGGGGGGGGGGCACTTGAAATTTTCGGGGGGGGGGGGGGGCGGTAGACTTTCTTCGGGGGGCGGACACTGTTAAAAGTATATATTTTCTATACAAATTATATGAATTTCATTTCGTTCGGGGGGGGGGGGGGGCGGTAAAAAATTTTCGGGGGGGGGGGGGGCGAAGAGATGACTGGAAGAAACTCTGCTTATCCAGTCTGGTGTGTTCTATAAAGTTTTCAAGTCTTTTGCGTTTTGTTAAACTAAGTGAAATGTTTTTGTTGTAATGTGGTTAGCGTTTGAAAATAAGCTAAATAAAACGCTAAAAATTGGGACATGTGTCGTTTAGAAAATAGTTAAATCTGCTAAAAGACAATTAACTGAGAACGCCAGTCTCGATTTCATTTAAATATCTGAGTAACAAGTCTAGGACGGCTTGGTTGGAGGGCGGAGCTTAAGTCTCGAGGTCATGTCCTTGTCCTGAGTCCGTGGGAGGACCTTGTGAATGGTACATGACTTATGTAAGGGAGACTAGTATGTCATGCAGAGGTCAAGAAACATATGAACTCTACTTCATCTGCCACATTAATCGTCAGGTAAGAAGGGTAAATCATACTTTAGTAACAAATATGTATACATGTTTATATATAAATAACAAAACATTAATACAAAAGACAAACAGGGGTATGTTGAAAGGTCAAATCCCTAGCGGTTAGAGTTGAGAGGTCAAATCCTTAGCAGTTAGAGTTGAAAGGTAAAATCCTTTGCGGTTAGAATTGAGAGGTCAAATCCTTAACGGTTAGAGTTGAGAGGTCAGGTCATTACCTCCACTGTGCTGAAGTTGGCTCGTTTCATAAAATCAGCAAATTTGAGTTCCCAGTCGAGGGAGAGCTTCTCAACCTCTGGGTTGTCCTGTCTGAGCGGGAAGGCGAACTTAATGGAGCCAGCAGATCTGAGGAAGCCGTCTGCCGTCACGTTGACGTCACTCAGGTACAGGTTCAGGTCGAGGGCGGCCATCGTGGCCCACACTGGGTAGGTGACTGTCCCCATCTGGAGCATCGATCTAGAACAATTCGATGGCGAGGTACATTTATAACATTGTTAACTTAGTCTCATTATTGTCGTTTATCTGTTAAACTTAAGATACAATTTTCTATTTCTATAACTCAACATATTTGATAAAAACTTTTATTGGAAGCTTTATAAACACTTAAAATTTAAAACATAGTTAATGATGTTTTGACAATATGCCTACTTCAGCTTGTGAAATAAATACAAAATCATTCTACCTAGATCTAAGTTAACTAACGATTAATATATAAAAACAAAATTAGGAAAAGTATTGTTGTTGATAATAAGGTTTACGATGCGCTTTTATTACAATAAAATTAATTTTAAAAATGCCATGAGGACGTAGTTTAAAATAGAATGATAATAATACGAACATAAAATAAGGAGAAAAGACGAAGTCCCCATCCACTGCGCATGCGCCTTCTCTTCGCACGCACAGATCGTTGTACGTGTAGTTCTTGCCGCTTTTTGTTATGGTCAAGCTCATGGCTTCTCTGTAGAACGTCTGCAATACAAAGTCTCATTAGCAGCCGATTAGGATAAGGGAGTATGTTAAAGAGTTTGGTGTTTCATGAAATTTAGGGAAAAAGTTTAGTGTTTCATGAATTTAGGGGAAAAGTTTGGTGTTCCATGAGATTTGGGGGAAAGTTTGGTGTTCCATGAAATTTGGGGGAAAAGTTTGGTGTTCCATAAAATTTGGGGAAAATGTTTGGTGTTCCATGAGATTTGGGGGAAAAGTTTGGTGTTCCATGAAATTTGGGGGAAAAGTTTGGTGTTCCATAAAATTTGGGGAAAAAGTTTGGTGTTCCATAAAATTTGGGGAAATAGTTTGGCGTTCCATGAGATTTGGGGGAAAAGTTTGGCGTTCCATAAAATTTGGGGGAAAAGTTTGGTGTTTCATAAAATTTGGGGAAAAAGTTTTGCGTTCCATGAGATTTGGGGGAAAAGTTTGGCGTTCCATAAAATTTGGGGAAAAAGTTTGGTGTTTCATAAAATTTAGGGAAAAAGTTTAGTGTTCCATTGCATTTAGGGAAGTTTGGTGTTCCATTAAATTGGAGAAGTACTATGACATTTCAGAAATAACTTTGGTATTCTATGACATTTTGAGAAAAACTTTGGGATCCTTTTGAATTTAAAAAAATTGTTTTTGTGTGACTTAGATGCTAATTATAAGCCAAGAGCTAAATCATTATAAGCTTATGAAATATAATTAGCATTATGTTTTGCTTGAAAATAAAGTAAAAGTTGTTTTTTTTTTCATTTTTCCAGCTTTGAGGTCAGACTGTGACCTTGCGACACCCTACTGATAAAGAAATGTCTGTGGCAAAAAAACATTTCTCAAAGTGGACAAGACCGTGATGACGGTTGAAATATGGAGACAGCTCATTTCTCGCGAGCTTTCATAAGAGGGGCGAGAGTAGGTCAAACCATGTTCCCTTATATAAGGGAGCCCCCGTAAATCACATCCTTCCCCCCTCCAGACAACTAGAGTTCACGGCCAGCGGTCAACCTATTTCTCTGACCCCTATAAGACAAAGTTTACCTGACATCTATACTTAAGGACGCTTGTACTAAAACCAAAAGTTTACAAGCTGTGACTGGAATGTGACGTTTTATTCACGGGAAAGTTATTTTTAGAAAAAAAAATGGCGGAAGGAGATTGGCACGTTTACCCCTAAATATTTAAACTTTAGGTAAATGACTTTATAATTAACCCTAGGCGCCAAAAATATTTGTAAAGTACAGCATAATAACAACCAGGAAAACATATGTGGTTTAGTTAAGCTTTCACATAATATTCTAATTAATACAACAGTTAATTTAGGCGACAAAAAGATTTGTAATATACGGCACATTTAACAAAATGCGATGGTTTATTCAGCTTTTACATAGGATAAGAGTTGAATGCGAGGTTGATAAACAGGAACATGTACAACTTGTGTACAACAACAAGTACATGAACGAAAATTGTAGTTATGTAAATCTGTTTTCTGTTATGCAACTACACGTTTATGTAACTGTGTTTTTCTGTTATACAACTACACGTTTATGTAAATAAAGGTCATTGAATTCAATTCTATATTTATTTATTTTAATTTTATTTTTTATCTATTTAGAGTAATAAGTTTTATAAATGTTGGAATTACTTTTTTAGTTATATAACTTTTTTCTGCTTCATAATTAAAAAAATGTATGTAGAAAGAGGTAACTGCATTTCATTTTAAATTTAGTTTAGAGTTTAGTGTTGTATTTACTAAGTAAATCAATATTCTCTTCAGATATTTTACTCGCTCCTTATCTTTCATCCCCCACACCCCAATCTATATTTTTGCTTGGGTCAACATGAGGGTCAGGGGGTTAGACCCCTCCCCCATCCCCGAATTCCCCACCTACTGCAAGACAGTCCAGCATCGCATGAACAAGCAGCTGAGTATCGTATGCCGTGTTTCTTCCAGATTTTTTCTCCGGGCCGAGGGGGGGGGGGGGTCACTTGAAATATTTTTGGGGGGCGGACTAAATTTTCGGGGGGGGGGGGGGGGCGGACGCCGTTAAAAGTATATATTTTCTATTTGAAATCCATTTCGTTCGGGGGGGGGGGGTAGGCTTTCTTGGGGGGGGGGGGGGGGGAGATGCCTGATTGTAATGACCTTTAACACACTGGTTGCATTGTCTTTTCAGCTCAAAAAACCCGCGCATTAATTGTATAGTGCTGTTCTCTTTACGCAAAATATTTCACGATTTCCTACACACAATCTTTCAGTCAAATGATCGTAGATTGTGGGAGGGGTGGGGGTGGAGGGGGGCTCAAACTTAGCGAGATCACGGTAACAATTTAATGAAAACATATCTCTTGATGTAGAACATGGGACGTCACTCTTGAGTCAGGTTATGAGTGTAGTATCATGACTGTGACGGATATGACAGCGAAAAGACGTCATTGTGATTTATTGTTTTCTCGTCAAGAACAGAGTTGTATAGGAGGTGGTGTGGCCATTTTTGTTGTGGTATTTCTTGGTAGTTTGGGGGTGAGTATATGCGTGTGTGTGGGGGGGAGGGGGTGAGGGGGGGGGGGTAACGGTCTTTGTGCAAGGAAAGTAGAGTCTCTGTTTCTGTAACATTGAGTTAGGTACCCATCAGAGCAGGGTGAACTCAGGGACGTTCTACTGACCTGAACCCGGATTCGAACTCGAGACTTTCGGGTTAGCAGCCTAACGCTCTAATCGCTAGTAGACCATGACCTCTTGGACACAGTTAGTCCAAGACTGAGCGTGCGCCAGTGTGTGCCCGTGCTTGTGTGTATGTGTCTCTGTGTGTGAGTCTGTGTCTGTGTGTCTGTATCTGTGTGTATGTGTGTGTATGTGTGTATATGTGTGTCTGTGTGTGTCTGTGTGTATCTGTGTGTGGATGTCTGTGTGTGGATGTCTGTGTGTGTCTGTGTGTGTCTGTGTGTGTCTGTGTGTCTGTGTATGTCTGTGTGTGTCTGTGTGTGTCTGTGTGTGTCTGTGTGTGTCTGTGTGTATGTGTCTGTGTGTATGTGTCTGTATGTGTGTCTGTGTATCTGTGTGTATATGTGCATGCGTGTCTGTGTGTCTGTGTGTGTCTGTGTTGCTGTATGTGTATGTGTCTGTGTCTGTGTGTCTGACGTGTCTATGTGTGTCTGTGTTTGTGTCTGTGTGTGTCTGTGTGTCTGTATGTATGTCTGTGTGTGTTTGTCTGTGTTTGTGTGTCTGTGTCTATGTGTCTGTGTGTCTGTGTGTGTATGTGTCTCTGTATGTGTGTGTGTGTGTCTGTGTGTGTGTGTGTGCTTACCTTCAGCTCCTCCAGGACCGGGTCCGTCAACACGGCCCGGGGCCCCTTACTTCTGAATATGACGATACCCTGGGCCACCAGCCGGTTGGCGCTGAAAGGGTCAAAGTTGTCGCCGGAGAGGTCGGGGAAGGTCGCCACCACAAGGTCACGGTCCTTGACCGCTCGGGAATCTTCAGGGGCGTACAGGGTTTCTGTGGGGGGGGGGGTAAGAATCAATGTTAAAAAGTCATTATGTTTAAATGTTAAGCACATGTAAACGATATATATTGAGAAAGGATTGAATATTCTGTCAGATACATAGAGAGGTTCAGTAGTAGAGCACATGATTAAAAATTGTAAAGTCTTGAGTTCGATTTTCTGCTAGGATGTATTGGGTAAACTCAGCACATATGGATACCCAGCATATATTAAAAAACGCTGTGTGAATAGATATCGACACTGATAGAAACAGTTGCAAGAAAATGTGGACAATGGAGAAAATTATTTTGTAGTGGTTCTGTCGTATTGACGATCAGAGGTTAATTTTAATTATAATATCTTGGAATAAAGGGAACACGTTATTTTGTATAGTTGTGTCCTAAAATAACGGAAGTAATTGTTTAAATGGAAATGATTATTTTTTCAAAAAATTCGTATGTTCTAAATGAGAAAAAATTAGGGGAACTCTACTTCGCCTGTAATATAGACCAACGATTCTCCTCTGAAATGTTTGTTTTCTGCACTATATGGTACAAGAGTGATTTGATGACTACGAAGCAAATAAAGAAACACGTTTTTTACAACTCCTTCAAGTGAAGGACAAAAACAGTTTGTACAACGAGCAACGTACCAATGTCATTCTCTGGGTCGTAACGTATGAAACCAACGGCCAACCCGGCACACACGACCGCTGGGATGACCAGGAACCAGATCGGGTGTTTGGCCAAAAAGTAGCCGTAGTTGTAGAACCCACGGAGCAGCAGACGATGGCAGTCCCAGACACACTTCATCTCTGTAGGCTAGTGTAAGCCAGAGTCTGTGGGGGGGGGGGGGGGGGGGGGGACGACGACACAAGCAGGCTTCTTTAGATTAGTTGTGAGAGGTCATCGAAAATAAATTATAAATGAGAGGTCGTCAAATTAATTGTAATGAGAGTTCATCTAATTAATTGTAATGAGAGGTCATCAAATTAATTGTAATGAGAGGTCATCAAATTAATTGTAATGAAAGGTCAGCTAATTAATAATAATGAGAGGTCATCAAATTAATTATAATGAGAGGACATCAAATTAATTATAATGAGATGTCATAAAATTAATTATAATGAGAAGTCATCAAATTAATTATAATGAGAGGTCATCAAATTAATTATAATGAGAGGACATCAAATTAATTATAATGAGATGTCATAAAATTAATTATAATGAGAAGTCATCAAATTAATTATAATGAGAGGTCATCAAATTAATTATAATGAGAGGACATCAAATTAATTATAGTGAGAGTTCAGCTAATTAATTATAATGAGAATGCGTCAAATTAATTATAAGAAAAATGTGTCAAATTAATTATAATCAAATTAAGTATAATAAGAATGCGTCAAATTAATTAAAATGAAAGTTCATCCAATTATTTATAGTGTGAGTTTATCAAATGATTTATCGTGAGATTTCATCAAGTTAATCATCATGAGATTTTATTAAATTAATCATGAACAGATTTTATTAAATTAATTATCACGAGAGTTCATCAAACTAAGGATGATCAGAATTCATTAAATGAATCTTTTTGAAACATCAACAATTAATTTGTATGATGTTTCTTCAAGTTAACTGTGTTAGACTTCATCAAATAAATTATCGTTTGATTTCATCAAATTAATTAATATGAGATTTCATCAAATTGTTTATCATGAGAATTCATCAAATTAATCATGAAGATACTTCATCAAGTTAAGGATCATGAATTTCTCTCGACACTAATTATTGTAGTGACGAATCAATACATTATATTATTATACAAAGAGCAAATCTTACCTTATCTTCTCTGTTGTCTCCCTTGAAATGAAATTCGCTCCTTCCTTTTTGAGTCAGAAAATTCTTTGGTCTCCGGATGTACTTGTTACCTGGCAATATAAATACACCATGACTAAATTAAATTAACCGTAGCTGGATTTACTAGAGAAATAACTTCCTCGACCACATACATCTAGGATAAAAACAATCAGCACATGAATAGTTATACGTGCGTAGGTTAAAATAAACTAATTAAAATTAATATCTACATTTGATTATACCGGAAAATTAATTAGAAACAAAATTATAAAACTTGAGAACGCAATGAAAAAAAAACCCACAGTTATCACGATGTTGGCAATATAATTTTAACCAATGATGACCTATGCTGAACATGTGATGCCATTAAAATACATGTCTGTTGGCGTAATTTTATGTAAAAAAAAAACTCTAAAAATTCCCAAATCACACTTTTATTCTTAAAATCACTTTTTTAATTTAAAAAGTCTTCTGATAATACCAACAACAACAACCACAGCAAAAAAATAAATAAATAAATAAATAAAATAATGTATTTAGAACTGTTACCTTTGTTAAAACATACACAAAATTAAATCTTTTAATCCGTGGTTATAAAATGATTATTGTTTTCTCGAAAATCTAATTTTATCAAAAAACAAAATTTAAAAAAAAGTTTGTTTTATTAGTTCTGAATTTTCGCATAACCCCAACAGTCTATTATCATGTTCAATGTGATAAATGATATAAGTAGGCAACAATATTGCGTATATAAGAAGACTTTCATTTAGGGTTCGAAAGTTCGCTAGATTGTAAACAATAGCAGCATAAATTAAAATTTTGTCGTGCGCTCGAGTTCCGGGTAGACGGGGAATTTCCGAAAAACCTGCTGTTCCACTGTCTTGTTGATTAGTCAAAACTGTAAGCGACTTAAGTGTCTGTTGGCGTGTATGTGGTGATACGTTTTACTTACACATTAATATATATATATATATATATATATATATATATATATATATATATATATATATATATATATATATATATATATATATGGAATGGAAAATAGAAATGATTGGGGGAGGGGCACGGGGTGATAATCACAAGGGTGGTAATAACAGAGGTGGTAAGGACAGGGGTGGTAATGACAGGGGGTGGTGGTAAAAGACAGGGGGGTAATGACAAGGGTTGTAGTTTTGGAGTGTAGTGATGTGGGTGGTATTGATAGTGGTGATAATGCCAGATTGGGTGGTACTGATGGGGTTGTACTGATGGGATGGTAGTGATGGGGTGGTACTGATGGGGTGGTACTGATGGGGTGGTACTGATGGGGTGGTACTGATGGGGTGGTAGTGATGGGGTTGTACTGATGGGGTGGTACTGATGAGTGGTATAGACAAGAGCTGTAATGATGGGGTAATGACAGGAGGGGTACTGATACAGACGGAACTGGCATCTAACAAACCGCTACATCCTTAAAGTTGAATCGTGTAGCGGACCCTAGAGTGAAGCTCGCTGCCTGCATGCTAATTTCTGATTCTACGACCTTAACAGGAGCTTAACACTTGCCCTTCCTTGTTTGCAACCAGCATGTTCACGTGTGTGTTATTGGGTTAACCTGACGACTTTTTAAATGTCCTATTTGTGTCGTTATAAACACGGACAATAACTGGCTTAAACCTAAGAGGGGGGGTATAATGTCAGACCAGACGGTCACTTGACAGATACAATAGAGTTCACATTTATTTTTCAATTCCACTGCATACGATGCAATTGTATAACGGTTACATTTTGCCTCATGTCTGTATATTACCCGACTAATGCCAGGTACTCAGTAAAGCTGGGTGAACCCATTGGCACTCTACAGGGGCTACAGACACCAGCCTATAAAAACACTTTAAAAACAACTATCGATACTTCTAAACGAGCCTTAAACGTTACTCTAACCTTAAAACAGCCGTAATCATAACCCTAACCCTAATAGGGCCTTAAACGTAATTGTGACCTTAATAGAGCCTTAAATGTAACTCTAATCTTAATAATTTATTTATCATAGGTGAGGCAATGCTAGTTGTATTAGAACGGGCATAATATCCTCCTTCCATTCAGCCCCCACCCCCCCCCCCCCCCTTCAAATCCCACCCCATTCCACACGTTAGGTTTAAAATCTTGCTACTTATTTGGGTACGGCTATCCAAAAAGCTCCATAATTGTTTATTTAGTTTTGCGTAAGCTCTGTTATTTCTGATGAAGTGCAGGCTTTATCTAATCAAAATGACTAACGTGCGTAATACCTTGAACTAAACTATGTGTACATGTGACTGACATTGGTTCAGAGAGTATAGTCTATTTATATACGTTTTCGTCAGCTGAGTGTTTTGTCTTATGTGAAACATGTCGATGTAAATATCCGGGTCTGGATAAAAATAACTCAGGGCCACCCGCCCTTCAGCGTAATTTGCCGTTTTAAATATTTGCCTTATCAGTAACCTTGACACACACAAAAAAATATGTTCACGGTATCGATTGAACGTGTGACGTAGTACACAGAGAACGCAAATGTACTTTTAACGATTTTCTTGGAAACGTTACGCTGAGCTGTTGTTTACGATTGAATGGGGAAGTCTGATTTAACCGATTTACAGTTAGGCTTAGGGTCACGGGTAATATAACAATTACGGCCATAGTTAAGGCTAGGGTTAAGGTCTATGTCAAGTTGGGTTGGAGAGGTAAAAAATAAATCCATTGATTAAATAATATTGTCAACGCTTGGATGATTTTCTTTTTTTTTTTTTTTTTTTTTTTTTTTTGAGTAAGGATACATTACATTAACTGCAGAAAGGTTGTTAATTTCACCTTTTACCTGTTGTAAAGCCCTAAGCGGACCACATTTTTGTTGCCTGATATGACTATCCTGTATAGCATACGTTTTACATGTAGACAGAGCCGGATTTACATGTTAGCTAGACAAGAACATGTGTTTGTTGTCAAATTTATTTTTTAACATTTTTTTTTCAAACCGTGTTGGAGCCGAGTTCTTTTTCCACTCCAGTAACGCAGGTGTTTTGTTTTGGTCGGCAAACTCCTTTTTAAGAAAATGCAATTATTTGTTTTTGACATACACTATATGGAATTGCAAAAGGCCCCTTCCGAAAATAGCCTAGGATTTTATATTAAATCAAAATCCGATTCTGCAGGTAGAACACGCCTGCATTACCATTTTGTCGAAAAAGAATGACAGAATGGTTTCTAAAAAAAAACTTAACTTGCCTGATGGTCAATGGCGTAGGCAGAGGGTGTTTTCGACCTATATATATATATATATATATATATATATATATATATATATATATATATATATATATATATATATATATATATATATATATATATATATATATTTTTTTTTTTTTTTTTTTTTTTTTTTTTTTTTTTTTTTTCTCACCCACATGATCTATATATTGGATTTTATATAATAAAATATATGGAAGAGAAATATTTAAACACCTTTATGGCCAACTTCTGACTGCATGTTTGTTATGACTAGGATGTTTTTTTTTTTTGTTTTTTTTTTTTTGCGTTAGGCCGTTATTCATAAATGACGTTAAACACATGTGGCGGAGGGGTGTTGTTGACGTCATGGTTTTTCAAGTAAGTGTTTTGAAAACTGAATATAAGCAGTTAGTTCGCATTTTAAAAAGACCTTTATGTAACTTACTATAAAAATAGACAAGTATTCTATTACCTAATTTTTTACTCAGCTTAGTTAAAATTTTTAGTAAAAAATCGGTTAAAAAAAAAAGAAACTATTGGCAAAAATCGTTTCAATCATGGGGTGCACATGGTAGGTGAAGTAGAGTTAGTCTATTTCCCACCTACCGTGTTTCTTTCAGACATGTTTCTCCGGAGCGGGGGGGGGGGGGGGGGAAGAGGGGACTTAAAACTTTCATGGGTGGAGGATAGGGTGGTTTTAAATTCGGTCGGGGGGGGGGGGGCGGAAAGATGCATGAAAGAAACTCTGGCTATTTATCGGCAATACCACCTAGACGGCACTTATGCATGACTTTCTACAGGCAGTTTTGTCTGCACAATTTTTAACTAACGAACATCGAACATCTTATTAACAAACTGCGAACCCTATAATATGTAAGCTTATAGTTTCCCTTTTCAGAACGTAACTATCCATAGGCAGATGAAGCAAAGTAGTATATGTATCTTGACCGTACAATTTGAATGGATAATGTGGTCAGCACAATGCCAAGTCGTTTTACTTTCCCCAACGTGAGTCAGGTACCCATCAGAGCTGGGTGGACTCAGGGACGTCACGAACCGAAATCCGAACTCAAGGTTTTAGGGTTAGCAGTTGAAAGCTCTATAACCCGACCACGCATGCCTAGTTTGGATAAGCGTAATGGAAATGCTCTTAAAATGTATCCGCTTTTTAAGTCAATTGTTTTGTTTTCTATTTATTTAAATGTTTACTCATTGCTTACTCGTTCAACAGACTACGAAAATAACTCGATACAATTAAAACTAAACAGTGCAGTGAGCGTGCTGTTA
The DNA here is from genome assembly GCF_028476545.2 of Physella acuta. Lineage (NCBI taxonomy): Eukaryota > Metazoa > Mollusca > Gastropoda > Physidae > Physella > Physella acuta. The sequence goes on along the minus strand of NW_026732661.1, from coordinate 144,074 downwards.
TTGATCTATATATATGATGTTTTATTTTTACCCAGGCAACCTAAGCCCTCCATTGATTAGCTTATAAATCAAAGTAATACATTTACAAATAAATAACTAATATATTAACAATAAAACACTACTAATTTAATTAACAAACCAAATGAAAATTATCTTTACCTTTTTTTTTTCAGGAAAGAAGTGGAAAAAAAATTTAGGCGATACTCAGTGTCGTCACCGCACAGCGCAGGCTGGTTTCTATCAACACCGACATTTTGTTTTACCGCGTCAGGTCGAGCAGAAATGGGCGGTCCTTCCGGCGCGAGGGCGGTATGACCGAGGGCGGAGCGACGAGCTAGTGTTTTTTTTTTCTTTTTTTTTCTTATATAAGTGTGTGAATTATAGTCGTTATGAAATCCTCATCTGATAATAAAATCCTTACCGTTGACATGAAATAGATTGATGTTTGCTTTTAATATCGTTTTGATGACTACCGTGTTTTAGCGCGACAAAAAGACTTGACAAGACTTGAGACTTAAATAGGCCTACGTAGGTGAAGTAGATTCGGTAGAGTACTGGATATTAATTTTCTTATATAACGCATGATTTATGGTTTTAGTAACATTGTGAAAAAATTTTTAACATGAAGTTGGAAAGCAGTGTTTATTTTTTGCAACACCCCCCCCCCCCCCCAACCACTTTATATAACGATGTCAAATACACATTTCCGTTGTATGGTACCGCACAGCAATTACTCTTCGCAAAGCACATTGACCCCTATCGCTAATCTAGCTGTAACCTTGGGGGTCGTTCACATATTAGGTCCCTCGTTTAACCGATTTTACACCCCTAGTCCTGAGCGCCCGCGGTATTTGTTTTTTTTTTTTTCATCATGGGTTAAGCTTACAGGCCTATAAATAAATATATTATAAATTATATATGAATGACGTCATTCGCAAGGACGAGCTTTTGACACTTAACACAGTGGCATAGGCAAGGGGTTAGCTGTGGTTAATCCCCCCCCCCCCCCCACCCCATTTGATCCCCCACCCATTAAAACTTTTCAGAGTCTTAATACCACTTTTTATAAAAGAAAAATACAATTTGTTCCAATGTCCGGCAACTGATCCCCATACTCTATCTTATAGTTAATAGTTTCCGATGTAATTTTGTGCGTGTGTGTGTGTGTGTGTGTTGGGGGGGGGGGGGGGGGGTTACAATACTGACACAGGTTTAAGCTGCCTAGGACAAGGTGGGCAAAGGGATTATCGTATCCATGTTGTTGCATGTGGAACAGTTGTAAGGTTATACTACAGGTTAATACTATACACACCAAAGAGTAAACATTTTAGTAAGCCACATGTAATGATTGGTACTCTCTTCTGGTGCTCTGAAATGCAGTTAAAATTAATGCAGTAGTTAAAGAAATGCAGGAGTAAAATAGCTTGAGGGATGACAAAGATAATTTGCTCAATATATGGCTCAATTACAAAAGAATGCGTCTGCCGAACGTTGTAAAGTAATTTACCAAGATCGGCTTAAAAAAAAACCCAATGCTCTGTATGAGGTGCAGTTGAATTTAATTATATGCACGGGGTATCATTTTGCACTATCAGCTATTCATAGATACAATTTGTATCATTTTTGGTTGATTAGGACTCAAATGTTTAAAAAAAATATTACAAACAAGGTCGGCACTTGCCTTATTTATAGCCTATTCCCTGAAGTCTATCCCCCCCCCCCCCCCCTTTTCTTTACTTTTTAAAAAAAAAAAACCTGTATATTTAGTTTTAATGCGCGTTTGTTTATCCATTTTTTTTAAAATAATCAATTTCGATTGCATTATCGATTTTTGCATCGTATTATACTATGATTTCATTTTTCTTAAATCGAAAAAAAAATGAACTAAATCCATAATCGGTGTGTCTAATATGTCTCATCAAAGTATCGATTCTCCCTCCATTCAACGGTTATTATTTTTGCGTCCGCAGCTAGTGATCCTTTAATTATTATTTTGGCCGATAATTAAGAATTTTTTAAAAATATTTGGATGATTAATTGTAGTAAAATTGAGGAAGACGACACGCTGTGTCTAGATTAGATGATCGCGTTTATAAATCTCCCTGGATACATCATCCACACTCCCTTTCTCATCCCCCCCCCCTCTCTCTTACACACACACACACACTCACACTTACACACATATACACACCACCGCCACACACACACACACATTACACACGCATTCATACACAACTGACTCCTCTCACACAGCATTCACACAAATACACACACGCAACATGGAAATTAAAGACTCTCTCACACACAACACATACACAAATACACACAAGCTTAACATAGGTTGCAAAAACTCGCACAGACACTCATAACACACAACCCAAACACAAGTTTACATAAGTAACGAACATTCGCATAGATACACCACACACAACTTACACTCCCTCACACAATGAACACACAGAAACAAACAGAAACACATCAAATTGTAGAGAGTCATTATCTGCACAAAAACATAAGTTTAAATCTATCACCTACCCCTCCAACTACAAGTTTATCATGTGCTCTAGACAGCACCTGTGTTCTGGTCATTTTTTGTTAACATTTGACCAATTGTTTTTCCCTTAGAGTATGGTCACTTGCTTTAAATTATAACTCAGAAACTCGCCACTCATTACGGAAATCAATCAATAAATTAATAGACATCACCAGATCTTTTCGTCAGGGAAATAACATGGTCGAACTAACATTTAATAAATTGGGGTGTGGCTCAGGGGTGTGACACAGGGGTGTGACACAGGGTTGTGACACAGGGATGTGACACAGTGGTGTAACACAGAGGTGTGACACATGTGTGAGGAACAGTGGTGTAACACAGGGGTATGGCGCAGGGTGTGTTACAGGGGTCTAACACAGGGGTGTGACACAGGGGTGTGACATATGGGTGTGTCGCGGGGTTGTAGTACAGGGATGTGACTTAGGAGTGTAACACAGGGTGTGATACACGGATGTAATACAGGGGTGTGACACAAAAGTGTGACTAAAGGGTGTAACACAGGGGTGTAACACGGAGGTGTGACACAACAGAGACGGAATGGGGGTGGCCAGGGCAAGAGCTGAATTTCATGAAAATTGGGTGACAACTTTATTGACGTGACCTGATACAATGTTAGCACCGTGTTTTATGGCAACTCTGTTCACTTACATATAGCAGCCATTTTCGTAGAATGACGACGGTCGCTTGTTCAACTCGTTATCAAACGGACCAAGACCTTGATTTGTTAAAAAAATAAGGAAGAAAACAGACTAACAAACAGCGTTATCAGTCATGTTGTAAAAGTACATTACGTAATTTTTAAAAATTATTTCTTCAAACTATTTTGTTGCGGGTTTAAAAGTACTTTATATGAAAAAAATAACTACAGGAAAAAAATCAGTTTGTTGTGTTTATTAAAAAATCTTTAGATCATTGGGTAGCCAGAGCAATGTGACGTATGTTGGCCAAGTTCAAGTATTACAACTTACCTTGTGTTATGAGGTAAAGGTGCAGTGTATCGATAACTTCTTGATCACGACAACATACAGAACGTCACAGATACAGATGAAAAGATCGACAAAAGATCTTCAACGGTCACGTGTCGTGTTTATTTATAAAGACAGATCACACACTGAGACAATACTTTGTTTTTCTTTCCCCCAAACAGATGAAGACCCCAGAACAAAAAATACAATCTTATCCCTTAACGAATAAGACAAGATTCCCTTCTCCTTAGAAGACAAGAGAGGATGGACCCAAGCTTGCTTATGCTTTTCTACACTGCTCAAACACATCATACAATAACATACAACGTCACGTTGATTTACATACAATCTTCCAGCACACAATAGACATAAACGAGAATACTTTCAAAATTAGTCGAAAGGCCATTAAATATTTTTAAAAAATCATGTAGGCCTATGTGTTATTAAAATAAATATGGTTTTTAAAAAAGTCAGAATGAGTCTTAAATGACGTCAGACAGTACCGCTACTATTTATAGACGAGAAAAATGGCCCGTTGAGGAAGGATACACCGGGCGCTAGGTTGATAGTGCTGTCTCTTTTCTCTAAACTAAAACCAACCCACCCCCCACACACCACCCCCACCCCCACCCCACACACCACCCCCCACCCCCACCCCCCACACACACCACCCCCCTCCACACACCGCCCCCCCACCCCTCCACCCCCCCCTCTCCACCCCCACCCCCCAAAAAAAACATGTCTACCGTCCAATTCAACGAAATATAATTATATACTTTTTCCAGTGTCCGCCCCCTCCCAGAAAATTCTACCCCCGCCCCCGAAAATTTCAATTACCCCCACCCCTCTCCGGGGAGGAAAAACTCTGAAAGAAACACTGAAACCAACCCACCCCCACCCCCCACCCCCACACCCCCCACCCCCCCCACACACACACCACCACCCCCCCCCACCCCTCCACACACCCCCCCCCCCCCCAAAAAAAAAACATGTCTACCGTCCCATTCAACGAAATATAATTATATACTTTTTCCAGTGTCCGCCCCCTCCCAGAAAATTCTACCCCCGCCCCCGAAAATTTCAAGTACCCCCACCCCTCTCCGGGGAGGAAAAAGTCTGAAAGAAACACTGAAACCAACCCCCCCCCCACCCCCCCCCCACACACCACCCCCCCCCGCCCCTCCACCCCCCACACACACACCACCCCCCCCCCCCCCCACCCCTCCACACCCCCCCCCCCCCCCCCCAAAAAAAAAACAACATGTCTACCGTCCCATTGCAAGAAAACCACTTTTAAGATTAGACACATTAATTAGGCGGTAATTTTATTATAGAGTATCGATGAGGAAATTTCTTTTGAGTTGGGGAGGGGGGGGGCTCAGACGTTCTTACGCGGGGGTGGGGCTTCGCCCCTACCCGAAGAATTGTATGAAAGAAACTCTTCACGCAAACCACTTAGATTAGACCAAATTGCCTTTGTATTGAATATCGATAATCAATGACGTCATATCAATGTGTGCACTATCCGGCTTGAGATTATTTTCTACTCTGTGCGCTAAATGTGTCGACGTCATACTTCGTTTTTCGAATTACTATGCATGTTTTTATTTTCCTTGTGTTTTCTCTAGAGCGTTCTTGTCAGACAGATAGATAGATAGATAGATAGATAGATAGATAGATAGATAGATAGATAGATAGATAGATAGATAGATAGATAGATAGATAGATAGATAGATAGATAGATAGATAGATAGATAGATAGATAGATAGATAGATAGATAGATAGATAGATAGATAGATAGATAGATAGATAGATAGATAGATAGATAGATAGATAGATAGATAGATAGATAGATAGCTAGGTGGGTTCTCGGACTAAACGAGTTTATCTTTTAATTAAAGCTACTATTAATATGCTGTCAATGTTGATTTCTGCGTTCATGTTATAAAATAAATAGAGCGAAATGGAAAGCTAAACCAGGGGACGTTGAGTAAGTTTGTCTGGCACTCTTATCATGTCACATGTCGGAAACGAGTAAATTTATCTGGCAACATTAGCAATTTGCATGTCACCTTTTTTAAAAAAAATTCGTTATTACAACCACCAACCCATTCCCGTCCCTCATCAAAGACTGTATAAAACTCACTTTGTTATGAGATTCTTTAAAAAGGGAAACAATTTAGTTATTACCACTGTCATTTTTATCTAAATAACTCTTTCCCTTTGTGAACATTTAACTTCCACCGAATCTAAAAAGTGTTTGCGTTAAAAATTGAAATCCACCAAAGCAATGAAAATATTTTTTAAAATCAAATATCGTGGTTTATTTTTTACCCCCCACCGCTTAATTTCCACGGCATTAAATTTAAATAATAGTATTAAAATGGTATAAACTTCATTTCATGGCTCCGACACAAACTGAATTACTCCCCTTTGTTCTGAACCGATGCAATTATTTTTTTGCCTACATCCTGTTTATAAAAAAAATCCTGTTGCACCAGCAGCATATTGCCCCATTAAAAAGATCATGCGCCAGCCGCCTTATGTACAACTCGCCCTGTCGTGTGATATAATGTCATTGATGTCATAGCCGCGATTAGCATAGGGCAGGGGTCGGCAACCTGCGGCTCGCGAGCCGCATGCGGCTCTTTTGATATCAAGATGCGGCTCTCCGGCTCCTTGAACAAATACTAATAATCTTAATAAAAAAATAAAATATTTGAAATAAAAAAAATGTTAGTGGCTCTTTAAAACCAGGGAAATTTTAAAAATTGTAACTTTTGGCTCTTCCGCTTCAAAAGGTTGCCGACCCCTGGCATAGGGGGTCAACCATTTTTAACTCCCCCCTCCCTTTACACGGTCATACCTCCCCCCCCCCCCCCCCCCAAAAAAAAAAGACGTCACGCCGCCACAAAATTGATTTAAAAAATAAATTCTAGAATTTTTCTAGAATCTTATCTATCACACTTCACGCCTTTAAGCCGTTTGTTCACACCCGGTCCCCACTTACCCCCCCCCCCCCACTATCACCAAAAGTAAGATGGTCACAAACGCCAGCTTTACTGTAGCTATTAGCCATCATTCAAATTACCCCCCCCCCCCCCACCGGAGAAAAGAGTCTAAAAGTCTGAAAGGAACACTGTAAACAAGAGGCTTTCACAAATTATCAGACCCCCACCCCTCACGAATATATGGACCTTTTAAAAATATTACCTACGTTTTTGTTTTGTTTAGATACTTACCTTTGATGGAATATATTTAGAATATATCAACAGTGTGTATGTTTTATATTTATTTATTGCAAGATGCTGCTCAAGGGATAAAATATTGCCAAATACTAAACAATTGATTTCCCTGGCCCTACCGCCAGCCCGTTAAAATAACGATATAGAATACTTGTAGACCCACAACTTATCATCAAAATATACAGCTATACAGGCAGAGGCGTAGCGACCGTTCCCGGCGCCCGGGGACAAACTTTTCGATTTGCACCCCCTCAAGATTTCGATTTGCAATTTATTCATCTAACATTTTAATAAACAAAAATAAAACATTTAAAGAATTGAATGAATATAACCTAATAATAAATATTATAACCTAATGCACCTTTATGTTCTTATATTGTAAATATGAAAATCGCGAAGTATTATTTTAAAGTAACTGTTATAAATAGCAAATTGATGGGAAATGGGTTGCCGCTTCCGCTTTACAGAGAAATAAACATGGCGTCAAAACGTGGAATAGATTCGCAAGTTCAAATTGTTCAGATAGATGGACTGGTCTGTATTAGCATAAACATTTTTAAACGTTTGTTTGTGTGAATTATTATAACAACTTAAGTGTTGGAAATTAAAGTACATATATTAACGATGTATTCATTATTATAATGGCAACAGTATGGTTCCGTCGGTACCTTAGCTCGGTGGTCAGTGCGTTTTTCAGTTTTTGTTGTTAACTTGTTACTATTTCACCGCGTTTACACTTACGACATGTATACTAGACTTGGCCTATTTAAGTGTACACTAAACAAGTTATGGGTATATGCATCTTCTGAGTCACAGGGCACAAAACCACGCCCCTTTTTATGTTCTGGGTCAAGTTTTTGTTTCTGCTCGCTGAGCGAAAACAGGATACGAGCCGAACCGCAGCGTAGCATACGCTGCTATTTGTTTTATTTTCTACTTTTAAGTAATTCACAATTTATTGCTTCAACACTATCCCCCCCCCCCCCCCCCCCCCATGGTACGTTAAAGCAGCTGTTCGTGACGACAGTGACGACAGTTTACAGATTAATGAAAATATCTAGCAGAAATTGTTACCTCCCCATTGTTTCAAATAGCTTAAATACTAAATTATCTGTCCCTAATAGTAATAGCCCTCTCTAATCCGACCTGGCTCTACTATTGTAAACATTCGAGGTGAACCCCAGCTCACCTGACGGTGGGGATGAGGGTGGGAGCTAAGCTGCGTTTTTTTTTTCTATGGTCTCCATGAAGAGAATTATATATATACATCGGTATAACAAATAAACCCAATAATCTAAGGGTTGACGTGGTAGAATGTAGAGCATTTGGGTGTGATTGTAGGACGTCCCAGAGTCCATCCAGCACTGATGGATACCTGACTTACATTGTTAAAGGCAGCTGGGCACACTATCTCTACATATGCCTAGGCAAGAAACATGAACTTGACTTTATCTGCCAAATGGATTGCTAGATCTATAAAGGAATCTTTACTTTATTAAATAAACTAATTCAGTAAATGGTGAAAACTAGATATGTTTACACTTGACACGTTGACCATATTTTTTTAAAATGTGTTTTTTAAAATTATGATTTCCAGTGCTTATTTTAGGCCTAAACAATGATTTAATCAAATTATTAGGCCTAGGTCCTATAGGTTAACCCCTTTACTGTGTGTCACGAGTTAACTCGTCATATAAAATCTTGGGCTTAACCGTACATCACGAGTTCACTCGTCTTCAGATAAAAAAGTCATCTGTGTGCCGTGCGTCCCGAGTTAACTCGTCTTGATACGAAAATAGCATTGGAAATCAATAACAATGTAGAGGGAGGCTAATCTAATAGCCAATTCAACAGTGGATGATAAAAATAGGTCATCATGTGTTTTATTTTGTCAGGACAACATAACATTGAACAAATCAAATAATGAAAAAAAAACAATTACACGGTTTCCAAAAACTAAAATTTTTTTTTTTCCACGGTAAAGGGGTTAAAATCTATATATATAATTCTCTTCTGGGAGACGCTAGAAAACAAGCTGTAAACGCGCTCCCTACCATCCCCACCCCTACATGGTCTTAGTGAGCTGTGGTTCACGCTATGTTTACCTTCGTGGAGTCGGGTTTAGTGACGGCTATTAGGGGCAGATAATTTAGTTTGAAACGATTTTAAACGTTGGAAGCGGGGAGGGTTATGGTCCTTAACGAGCTACTTATAGTGTTTTAAAGAAATATTTTCAGTATCAGCGTTGATACTGTCGAATTCACAAATTATGAATTACTGAAAAGTAGAAAAAACAACAACTAAATAGTGGCGTACGTTATGCCGCGGGCCGGCTCGTGTTAAATAACTTAGTACCCACTTATTGGTAATTACAGATCAACACTCTGCTTCATTGGAAAAGAAGTGCTCTTTTTAATTGTGCATACTATTCAGATTTGATTAGCCTATATTTTAGTGGAGTACTTTCTGCAATAAATAGGCCTTTACTTTTAGGCAATTTTTCTTAATGCATAGCTAAATTCTAAAAAGAAATGACTGAAGCCAAAATATAGTAGGTCTGGTAGGCCTATATACTCTGTTTATAGAATATGCAGTACTTAAATTTGGTCTTCAGTTAACTTGTAAATGTAATGTGAATATAATCTGTATTTTTCATGATCTGTTCACTTCTCTTAAAATAGTTTACAGGTCAAAAAATCTTGTAATTAACCATTTTTTTTTAGATTTCACTAGTAGGCCTATAAAATTATAATAAAACACAGGGTCCTATAGTGCTCTTATAATAACATGATCATTAGTAGTACTAATACTTATACATTTAAAGTAAATAATTTACAAAATTTTTGGAACCCATAGTTTAGAGACTATTAAACAAACCTAAATAATTTTTGTTGCCAAAATTGATGAATCTGCAATTGATATCAAAGTGAGCATCTTTTTTTTTATAGTTGGATATTTTTAATAAAATGTCTTATGTCACTTAGGTTGTGTTGAAAATGATCAAACACAGCCATGAGGAGGGTGCTGGCGGTACAGACTTGGTGCAGGGAGTTTTGCTTGGACTTGTTGTGGATAACAGGCTAGAGATTACTAACTGCTTTCCATTTCCTAAACATAATGAAGATGAAGACTTTGATTCAGGTAAGCAGTTGATTTGTTTACATATTAAGTTAGCTATAGGTGCAAAGCAAATTGGGCTGATAAAAAGTCAATAGGGATTTTTTTTTGTTATGCTGGCACGTGAATGCTATCCTTAGTGGAAATAGTAACAATATTTTCCCTTGGTATAGTCATTAACTTTTTCCAGCCAAATTTTAATTTCTTTTTTATTTTATTCAAGTTTCTGTGCAGTATCAGATGGAGATGATGAGGAATTTGCGCCATGTTAATGTGGATCATCTGCATGTAGGATGGTACCAAAGCACTTATTTTGGTTCATTCATCAATCGTGCTCTGCTTGATTCTCAGTTTAATTATCAACACTCAATTGAAGAATCTGTAGTCTTGATTTATGGTAAGCATGAACCTTAATATTTTACATCTGAGTTGTTGTTTTTTGTTTTCTCTGTTTGTTTCCTAAAAATCTCAATTTCAGATTTTTTACATATAAAAATTCTATCTTTATCACATTCCTGACAGCTATAAAATCTTTTAATACTCCTTGTATTCTATTTTCAGACCCTCTCAGGACGAGTCAAGGGTTTTTGACCCTGAAAGCTTATCGTCTTACTCCTGCTATGATGAAATTTTATAAAGAAAATGACTTTACACCTGAAAATATGTCGAAACACAACATAAACTTTGAAAGCATGTTTGAAGAGATACCCATTGTCTTGAGAAATTCCCATCTAGTCAATGCTCTTCTATGTGAGCTGTCAGATAAAACAAGAAAGGAACAGAAGTTTTCAGCCCTTGATCTTGGAACTAGGTAATAGTTGTTTTTGACATTTGCATTTTATAACAAATTTGTTTTGATAGTTTTTAGAAAGTTTTATTCATTATTAACTTTTTTTTTTAAACTGAATAGAATTGAAACTGAATTTCAAAAGGCTTTTAGTAGTGTTGATAATTAATAGGAGCACATTGGGTAATTGAATCATTAAATCTATGTTAATAAAATGGATACCTCTGCAAAGTAAACGAGCGATTAAACAAAATATGGTCCTGATACCAATGTGGCCTGACATTCAAATTTTTATGTGAATTATTGAACAAAGGTTCATGGTTTTGAGAAATGAGAATATGAATTGTGATATAATGGTACGTGAATGCATCATTCAAGTTAAAGTAAATTTGTTTTCTTGTTTCTGATACTCTTAGTCGGGGTTAGTAAATATTTTTTTCCTCTTTTGTAGTTCCATGCTTGAAAAGAATCTACGACAGCTTATGGAATGTGTGGATGATGTTGCTATGGACACCAACAAATACTTGAATTTCCAACGCAACAATTTTAGGCAACAACAAGCTAAACAGCAATATATAATGAAGAGAGTAAGTATATAACTTACTGGTTTAAAAAGTAAAATTTGTTTATGTATTTCGGTGTCATTATTTTGACTTAATTTAAAATGCAATTAGAAAAGATGTTGTAATACCTATATAAAAACCTTTTTTAAATAATATATTATTAATATTATTCTGCAGGAACAAGAAAATCTTCAAAGAAAACAGAGAGGTGAGCCAGCTCTTCCAGAAGAGGATATAAACAAATTGTTCAAACCTCTTCCTACACCTCAGCGTTTGGACTGCACACTGGTTGCTGGTCAGATGGACAGTTACTGTAAACAAGTGTGTGAATTTGCTTCACAGAGTTTAGGGAAAATGTTTATGGCAGAAACTGTACAGTCAGCAGAAAGTAGTTAGTGCAGCAAAAGTAGAGCCATCTTCTCCTCCTGGGTCTTCTCAGTTTTTAATTCAAATCAAACCTGTAAAAATTGTTTTGGGAATAAAGAACAATCTTCAGATCAATTACTTTGTTCTAAAGCTATGATGAGATCACCAAAAAGTAAAATATTTATTATAAGATGCATTTTGTTTGAGTTTTGTTTCATACACGAAATATTTTGTTTCAAAAGAATGTCAACTCTATACAGCTGAATCTCATAAGTAGGGCAGCTTTCATTTTTCAGCATCTTCATTACATTTGTGGGTCAAAGTTCTTGGATATTACAAATGCAATTTTTATTCAAATTCTAAGCTCAGGAAGCACAAATAGTATTACTTAGCTGGAGAGCCAAATTAATAAATCAGTGACAGCATTGTGCAATTAATTAGTGTCTGAAATGGCCATCCCTTTAATTTTCCATTCACTAAAATGTATGAATCATTCTGAAACTTGTTGCTCATAAATATTAAAGTATTGAGCTGTTGCATGAAGATGCATTAAATCCTTGTTTCAAGTCTAATGAACATTAAATATTACATATATCTCACTATGAGTTCAAAATATGCTATTATTATGGACTTCAGCCTTAAATACTTAAAAAAATATTAAGGTTTTAATTTCTGGATTTGGGTTTGACTAAGGATTGTCATAGCTATAGTCCTAACAAATGATTTAATATGTACATGTCACACACAAATATAAAAATACTTTTGCGTTATACAATGTTAGCCTTTATAAACAGGGTTCAATAACTGACAATTTATATACATGAGCTTCATAGTCTACACACATGAAGTTTTGGTTATAGGATCAGTTGCAATATTTAACATTCAGAATTGCTTGCTAGATGCTATGCTGTAGGCCTGCTGTTTCAGATTTGTCTATCTGACAATATTTTTTTATTTAGAAAACTCCTACTAAACATTTAAATTTTTGCCCTTAGTAAACCGCTAACAAACCTGTATCATGTATTGTTAAGGACATTATCATAATTATTTCAGACCTTGAACCTACTATAATTCTTGATTGCGCTTTCTATTTCAAATGTACACAACCAACATAGCAAAATAATTTTTAAAAAATAAAATACAAAGCCAGCCAAAAGTTTGTAGGTTCTTTATTACGTTAGAAATGTTCATTTTGTTAACTGATGACTTAATAACTTGTAATTTCATGTGTCTGTTAAGAGAATTCCATTTTACACTGAGCTTCAAAAATAGTATGGCAAACATTGAAACATTATTTAATGTTCTAATGTGAACAAACTTTTTAAAAAAAAACAACATTAAAAGCAGGAAAGGTGGCCTATGGTCCTGAAGTTAAAAAAATTATAATTGGAAGGACTTGAGTACATCACAGGGAAGTTGACCACATGCACTAAACATTCACTAGAACAGCTCCAACATGTTAAACTGATGTGGTGACATGTTAGTATTTTACAGCATGATTGCAAAAAAATATTTTTATTTGCATTACATTCATTATGACTCTTAAATGTCAACAGTCTCTCCACTAAAAATACAATTCTAGATGACAACAAAAGCTTATGCCATATATCATATAGAGATGACACATTATATAATTATAATCTAAGAGTGTAATAAAGTTGGAATGTCAAACACTCATCTCTATAATTTGTTAATCCAATTCTCAGAGCCTCCAACTAGCCAGAATCAGCATACTCAAAGCAATAGAAATAAATCAGAAAAAGTTTTTTATTTTAAACCCAATACCAAAAATTTAAGGAAATTAAAAAAAAAAGTTTTTTAGACTGCTTACGACTTACTGTTTATTATTTAAGTTCAAACATTTGTATTAAAATATTTCAATCTCTCTAGCTCCAAGTGTCATGGATAATTTAGTATAAAACTACACAATCCATCACATTTCTACATTAAACAATATAAATCTATATATATATACTTTTTCTCAATACTTGTCAGTGGGCTTGAAATTCATTAACAACAGAAGGCATGTAAACAATTCAGCATCTGTTTCATTCAATGCTGCTTAGAAACTGAAAATCGACAGTGGAAAAAAATGTACAATACAAATAGATTTTTATTTTTACATTTGTAAAAACAAATGAAGGTAGCTTGCCTATTATATTGTCTGGGGACAAATGTTATCTGGACTTCTATTATCTACCAACTACCAATAAAAAAAATTCTTTCAGCTGATGTGAAAAAAAAAATGTCTGCTGTATGCACTATCAGATCTAAGAGCCTGCTTTACTGTTTTACTTTCTTGAAAAAAAAAAGACTTGTATAAGCTACTTAAAGAAACCAGCTACCAAGTGAAAAGAGTATATGGATGTGGAAATTTTAACTATGTTTGCCATAAGGCTACTATTGTTAGAGTGCTCACCTATGTGTCACCACTTCCAGGCTGTTTATCGGTACCGTTGTTGTCACCTATGTTCTGTCCCCTCATCTGTTCCCGTAGATGCTGAACCAGTTCAGGATTTGCTTGTTGCATCTGACTTGCCATTTGCTGGGACCTAGCGTTGTTATGAAGAAGTGCAGTGTGTTATTATAAAGGGGATGTGTGTAATTAGTCTTTTAATAATCTAGAATTTTTTTTTACAATAAATATAAAACACATCAACACCACACAGTTTAAGTATTGATACTACAGATGTTCAACGCCAAATTGTAACCATAGAAACCAACTGTAGCTCTACTCTAAACCAAAACTAGTAGTATTGTCAATAAGTAACTTACTTAAACCTGACTGGAAAAAATCCATTTAACCCACCAACTGTGGTATACAACAGTTCTGTAGTGTGGGAGGAGTTTGCAAGCATTTTGGGTGACCTTAGATGTAATATTTGGCTTACAAAATTTACAGCTAGAACCCTAGACTAGATCTTTTCTTCAATGGAAATGAATGGAGATAATAATAGGTATATGATTAGGGGATAGAAAAAACTTTTAGTGGATGATACTGACTTGGAGTCAAGTCATGTTTTCAGTTGCATTTTATTTTGATTAACCGGATACATCTCCATGTAATATTAATAAAGTGTGTTAGTCTTGTCAACATTGATTGTATGCCATTCATTCAGAAATATTCCTACAAAAATATTTTTTTTATCAGTATTAATTAGAATCCAGTATTTTAACGGTCCATATTTTAAATTTGCAATGTAAAACACTACTGTCCATTAAAGTTAACAACAGGGTTATTTCTGGGGGAAAATTGGATTGAAGGTAAATTTTCTACAGAGTTTTTCATAGGCCAATTAGTTTTTGGCCAACACATGGAACAGGATTTGCAGCTTTGTGGGTTAACAAAAAGTGAAAATACAGCTTTGAGTTACAAACTTACGCCTGCAATAGATTTGATAAGCCAGCACCACCACCAGAAGGGTTGACACCACTCACTAGGTTGGCCATCCTATGTTGGAAAAAGATTAAAACTGACAGTGTTATCAAATGTTATTTTTTCTCTTGGAGTAGAATGTGGAAAGAATAATCAGTGGCATTCCAAATGAAACCAAAATTTAATTTGAAAATTGTTATCAAATGTAAAATAGTCAAGGCATAAAATTCTAATAAATATTGAGATTTCTAAGGAAATACATGTTACTTTTCAACAAAAACAAGTTATGTAAAGTTTTAAATGAAAACGTGCTACATTTACTTATATTTATCAGGTTTGTAAAAACCTCAGTAAATGACCCAATTACTTCACTCATCAACAACATATCTCAATTTTTACAATAAAAAGTTTGATAAAATATTGTGCTTTAGATACAATGTGTACAAGTTAGAAATACTAAATAATGAAACCCATAAGTGTTTTAGAAGATAGCATCACTTACATCTGTTGAATTTGAGGATTAGACATCATAGTGGTTGCCTGCAATAAAATTTTATAGGAGGTTAATGAAATAATGAAATACAACATTTAAAAACAAAAAAATATAAAATGCTTATTACTTTAAAAAAATGTGTGAACTATAATTACCATATTTACAATGTTAGGATCACTAAACAGTGAACTGAAATCTAGATTGCCCATTCCAGGTAACCCAGCAGCAGGCCCCGTATTAAACCCAGCCTAGAATGAAAACAATTAAACAAAGATTGTTATATACTATTACTTAACAATTATTTAACACGGCATACAATGAGACATAAAACAAAAATCAGGATGTAACATAATTCTTAAGCTCAGCTTGGAATGTAATATATTACAACAGTAAATAATATAATTAATTATGGCTGTATTTTAGTCAAGATATAAGCAGTGTTCTTGGGCAGATTTTTCTACTTGTAACTGAGAAAGATAAATTAAAGTTCTTTAGCTAGTTTAGCCCTAAAAGATATTTTAACCATTAATGTCCCATTCATTCTACCAAAACTCCACCCATGACGGCCCAATGTAAGGAGCATAACTCTGTATGATCAAGTGAATAGTTTCACAAAATATTTGTTTTTGTCTAAATGAAATTGAAAATTAAGATAAAAAGTACTGCTTAATGTTGGGAATAAACCTGGCTTTCCAACAGTATTAAATAGAATATATTATATTCGGTAAAAGTACAGTATAAAAATAAAAAATGTCTGAGAAAATTCAAAACAGGTCATTTTCGGTAGTCAACTTTATTTATTTTTGTCTTAACAACTATGCATCGAATTTAACAGTTAAATATCAATTTGGTTATGTTTAACATATATAATTCATAAAATACATGCCTAGATACGTTTAGAGGCATTAATTTTTTTTATTTTTAATATTAAATCTACTAAAAATACGACAGATGAGTCGAAAATTTCGAGATAGAAAGAAACTATTATTTTTTATCTTTCAAAAGCGCCATTGAAATTACAAGACCGGAAAAGGATGCTGAAACCATCCGACTTCCTGTTTAGTTAAAAATTAGGATTTGTAGGCCAAATTTTAATGAAACAAATTTAATTTTTCTATGCGTATTGTAAGCGGGCGGCAGCGGGCGTTACGGGACATTAGCGGTGTCGGGCGGCAGCGGGCGTTACGGGACATTAATGGTTAATAGACCAAGTAAACAAACCTGTGTTGCAGCTTCTTTTAATTTCTGTTCAGCTATTTCTAAATTATTTTGGTAGCTTTGATTGTCTGGGTCCAACTCTAGTGCCTTGCGATAACATTCATAAGCACTTTCGTGATCTTCTAAAGCTGTAAAGGCTATTCTGTAGATACATTCAACATAAAATTATATTTTATATTTTGTCTACATTATCATTTTAGATAATGTGATAAATTTGTTCTAAAGTGAATTAGAAGCATGTGGATTCATAAATATAACTAATAAATAAGTAAGATCATCATAAATGACAGAATCTTGGAATACAATTTCATTACAGACAGAGCTGAGGAATAATGGCAAAAAAATCACAAATGACACCAGAAGGATAAAGAAGTAAATGTATTTTATTTTTATCCTAAATTAAAATAAATGAAGTATTCACGCACCCCATGCGGCCATAAGCTTTACTGTAGCTTGGATCTATAGCAAGAGCTCTATTACAGTCTTCTATAGCTTGTTGATGTTTGTTGAGCTTGCTATATGCAGCAGCCCTAATACATAGGAATATAATTACAAAAAAAAATGATACAAATGAAAAATACTAGTTAAGTTAAAAAATATTATTCCAAAGTCAGGGGGCAGGCACGATAGAATGAGAGAGCTTATATCTCAAGGTCGGATACCAGATTAGAGTCTGTAGGACATCCAGGAGCCCACCCAGCCCCCATAGGTATCTGAATCATATTAGGTGAACAAAGGTGGTGAACAAATTGTGCTGACTACACTATCACTCATATGTAGAGGTCATTTAAACAGATGAAATCTACATAATCTGCCCCATGATGATGATGATGTAAAGAAAAAGATTTGTATTTGCTAACAAAAAGAATTTGGCTTGTGTCCAAAAAAGCATTTTAAAAAGGAACCTGACTTACCTGTTACAGAAATAAACAGCGTTTCTAGCATCTAATCTAATGGCTTGAGAATAACTGTCCAAAGCATCAGAAAACTTTTCACATTTCATGAAGTCATTTCCTATATAAAATAGATTTGAATTATAAAAGATTCAACTCATTGGTTTGCTGTTAGCAGATTATGTAAAGAAATAAAAATATTTAAGCTTGAATACATTTCTTTTCTTAAGAGAATATTAACCTAGGAGCATTTCTAACCTTTATTTTTCAGTTTTTCAGCTTCTTCCTTTTGCACTGGTGTTGCCTCATGAAGGGACAAAGAAGCGAGGTCTGATTCTGTCTGTTACCAGATATGGTTTACAGTGTTATTATTTTAAAGTGTTTTTATTAAACTTTTAACTGAAGGAGATTAATACAAATAGTTTACCAACACCTCTAATTAAATAGCATAAATTGTTCCTTCTCATTATGCTACAAATAAACTAATGTGCACAGGAAAGTAAGAAAAGAAGGAGAAAGAACTTTTCAAAAAGTATTGGAAAGTTGAATGCCAGCAAATAATTTGTTTATTAATTTTTATTTCTAATTATTTTAATAAATAAAATATTTTTAGCTATTTACTAAGATGTTTAAGACAATGGTATGAAACATATTATATGTATATTTACTTAATATAAATAAACCCAACCTCAGTTAGCTGTGCATTAAAAATATCCAACAAGTTGTATGGGATGCTATATTTTCTCACAAACTCCTCTTCAGTTATGTTGATTTTGTAAACTTGTTCTAGACATTGCATGGCAACTAAAACAAAAAAGAATAAAGATGAACTAAACCTATCCAAAAATTTCAAAATGCATAAACCTTTTAAAAAAAACTTATCTTGAAAAACTGATAAAAATAAAGTTTGATGCTGCACCATACATTATTACAAAGGATGTGTTTTTTTACCTTCTAAACTTTCTGCTGCCTCATCATCAACTTCACCTGACTTCTTTTGGTCATCTAAAAATTTTAATATTGAGAACACAAGCTTCTTGACATCAGCCATTTTACTTTTTTTGCCTCAGACAATTTTCAAGTAAACTGAGAAAAAAAAACAAGTTAACAGAATTAGTGATTGCTTCAAATAACCAAAGGATGACAATACCAAGTAACATAAGAATCAGATGCATTTATTTTTAAAAATAGGATCAATATATAAATAAAAAGTTTAATGGAGACAAAAAACAGATTTGAACATTAAAAAATAATGTAAATTAGAAACAACTCTACATTTCAACACACCAATCACAGTAATAATAGTAACAATAATTTCAGCTGACAATACAGAATAATAGTGAGTTTTCAATTATACTGATCATGCTGCTTAGGTTAGTGATATAATCTATAAATATAATTCTCTTCATGGGAACCATACGAGACACCACCGCTCTCTAGGCATATAGCTACCAATGGAATTAAATGCCATTAGGGCCTAACAGTTTTCACCATGAACTTTTTTTCTGTGATGGAAAGGTCTCAAAATCATAAAATACATTTAACTAAACCTAGCATTCCATTTTTAAATCTGTGCTTTGAGGTGCCAAATATATGTGCTTATAATTTAAGGGTAGTAGTAACATAAATGACTTCTCACTGCCAGGGGTGGTATGGAACTACATCCCCAAACATCCAGCTCTAACAAACAATTAGTAATTTAATAACAACCCAATTATCCCTCACCCTTTTAAAAACCCATAATTGGAGACGACTAACAAAGGAACTGAACTGTGGTAAGTATTTTAGTTTAAGGGCCTAATTAATTTTAGTAGGCCTATATTGTAGGAATAGCGAATCAGAAAGTAAAGTCACAAAAAGCAGAATACATTAAAAAGGTAAAGTCGGTGATAAAGTTTAATACAGATTATGTACTCTAACTGTAAAGGGTTAAGTCAAGTTAATGAAGTTAAGTGTCTAGGCATACTGTTTCCTTAGCATAGGCTGTAGAGTGACTGTGTAACACTGTGTAGTGTAGAGACTGGTAGAGTCAACCAAACTAAAGCTGTAGTGTGAAATTCTTAGTCCTAACCCAACAGTATGAGTAATAATACTAATGGCCACTTCGGTAAAACTCCATTTTAGCATATTTTATTTGCCGTTTTACGTTCACCTCCAGTTGACTTATTTTATTATAAACACAACCGAAACACATAAAAACGTTAGGAAAACGCTAGGATTAGAGCTAGATCTACTTATTTATTTTTTTTTATAAATGCGAGTTTTAATTAGAAAAGGTAAAATAAAAAATAAAAAAAGGACGGTTCCAATTAAATAGCGTGTGATCATCAGCGTGAGAAAAATCCCTACGCGGTCAAGGGTTCACTGTGAGTTCATATTGACTTTAATTATCAGCATACTTCATATCTAGGGCAATAACTATTTGAAATGGTGTTGGGCTCAGTTTTGGGGTTATTGTGAGTAAAATATTTTAGTATCATGCGTGGGAGATACTTAAAACAATATAAACTTAACCACCTTGCAATTATGAGTTTTGTACTTCACCCATTGCTATGAATATCTTAACTCTTAACTTAACTAACACACAAACATAGCACATTCAATATTCCAAATTTCGAATTTTCTGAAGTTTTAACAAAAGTAAATCATCAAAACCAAAACAAAACTTCAAAAAGAAATAAGCCCAATATTTTCCTACCGTTTTTGTGTATTTCAGTTGTGTTTATAATAAAATACACTCAACTGGAGGTGAACATGAAGCGGGGAACAAAATACGCTAAAATGGAGTTTTACCAGCCACTTCACTGTTTTTCCTTAGCTCTTTCTAGTTAGGCCTTTACATGATTCATTGATTGTAGATCTAGATCTATAGTTGTTGAGTGAGTGGAGACCCATGCCACTAGGGTGTCCCCACCTGAGTGAGTACCTAGATTTCTACCTCCTACCTAGATAAGATCTAGATCTACCTACTCTTTCTTACTCACTCTTACTCTTGACTTGCTTGACTCTTGCACTAAAAATTCTGATTTTGTTTTTTAAAGTTAAAGCCCAAACTAATCCTAATCGATACAAACTAAAATTACTTTGAAAATTATCTAAATAACTGTTATAAGTTACCAGCTGGGAAAACGTGATGACTTTGATGAAGACTAAAATAAATATTAAGGCCCACAAGCTTATTTAGAGGACTACCAACCAACACTGCCGTTGGTGATTTTCATTATATTTTGTCAAAAAGAATAATCTCCCTTAAAATAATGGTTCACGCTACTTCCGGAACGATAAAAAAGCTTCAAGGAAAACCGACTAGCCCATAATAGTCCTAGTATTGCATACAGATTTAAATCTATTATTTAACAGCAGATTTTCTCCACGAATAAATTGCCTTTTATAATACAAACGTATAATTGTGATCTCTTAAAAATCGATTAAAATAGGATACTAATGAAATCGCTTAAATTTTAATTATACTGATTATGATGGGATTTCATTTGCCTAGGCTAGGACTAACTTAATCCTATTTTTTTAAATCCCAAAACCGAATATAGCTACTCACCCTGGTCACTGACGATGCAATATGCCTACTACGAACACAAATACTCCACTATACTCTCAGCCACACAGCCCAAAACAATTATTTGCATCTGATTTTAAAGTATCTAGATAGATTTATACAACGTACACGTTGCTTAGTGGTCTTTTAAACAAAATCTATCTGAAAAAAAAATGATATTTAACACAGGCCCTGCTAAAGACCGCACCATTAATGAAGATGTGAGTACTATTGCAAATGTTGCTTAGCCTTTTGTATTATTATTCATTAAAAGGTGGGCGTGTGGTGTACTGTTAAATAATGAAATATGTTTAGAAATAGTCAGATGCAATTTACTACCCTATCTAATGAAAAAAAAATACGTAAACTGTAATCGATCTTCTATGCACATTACAAGTTATTTTATTTTTAAAAAGTAATATTTCTTATGCAGTAATGTAAGAAAATAATATTTTTCCATGTCTTTTTCTTTCGTCCTTTTGTTACGTTCTCGCTTGTGCGCTATTTGGTCCATTCTCATTGGCTCTGTGTGCGCCCTTACCCATAAGGCTCACATTATTTTGAATTGCGCATGCGCTAAAAAATCAGAAATGGGATCCCGACGAGCGTGTGTTGACCTACTGAGAAAGTAGGGTTTAATAAAGAATTACAATTCTAACTTATCATTGATTTAAAAGTGAATAGTGTGTTTTAAAACTATTATTAGTTAAAATATTAAAATCATGTTCCAAGAAAACGAAAAAGAATGGATTTTGGAAGCTATTAACCATTTGAAACACAGAAAAGCTCGTCCCGATTTATCTAGGATTAGCCTGCGGATGAAAAGGAAATATCTCATGAGTTTTGCGCAAACAAAAAAACTTCTTGAATCTCTAATTGAAAGTGGTATTGTAGTAAAAGCTGTTTACAAGAATAATACGAGCTATAGAGATGTTTCAAAATGGAAGAAAGGACGCCTAGGTGGTCAAATTTTAAATTCTAACAAAATGTTACTAAGGTTTATAAGAGCTATCGAAGCGACCGAAAAAACAAAAGGCACGGGTGTTTCAGCAAAATGCATCGAGGATTATTTGGCCAGTCAAAGTGAAGAAAAATGTTTTTTATCGGGAGCTGCCCTAAAAAATGCTTTGGAAAAAGAAATAAGTAATGGATTTTTAAAGAAAAGAGTGCATGGACCTGTACTGCATTATTATGTAAACCCAAAAAACTTAGAAAATTTGCAACAGCAAGTCTCCATGGACGATGAAGACCAAAGTCAGAGTGAATCAGCTGAGTGTCAAAATGAAGGTAATTCACCTGATAATGATATTACAAATATTAGATCTAGACTTAATGATAATAATGAACATTCTCAATCATCTGCTGAAATTGGACTGCTTCTCTCAAGTGTTCTTAATGCAATAAGTGAAACTGAACAATCAGAAAATGCAGGTTCATCTTTGCTAGACATTAAAGAAATACTTGTTATGAAAGGAATTAGGTTTGCAGATGATATATTTCTAACAGAATTTTTGGAAAATGCTGTAAAGAAGGGATTATTAGTTAAAAATGATCAAGGTCCAGTTGCATTTTATGCGGAAAATAAAAACAGCACTAATAAATATAAACTTTGTGATGCATCAGTTGAAAAACCTGAATGTACTGAGACTGAGTATGAAAAGAATACTTCTTTAACAAAATGTGTAAATGAAGAATCACAAGAGTTGGATTCAGCAAACTTAACAAAACCATTACAAGGAACTTGGTCCGGAGAATATCTACAATTAAACTTAAATTCAGCTATTCCATTACGCCCACCATCAAAACGCAAGGTAGGCCTGTTTAGATTAGAATAAAATCTGAACTAAAATGTTGCCGTATGAGTATGACCATTTTGGAAAGCTTATTAAATTATTAATCCATCTTTAATTGTATTTTTTTAAAGGCTTTTTTTTTTATTTAGAGGATAATGAAAGATCATGGTCCAGATTTTGAGATTGAAATGCCAACCAAACAAAAAGCAAAACATACATCAGGTAAAAAAAAATCAGTAAAAGTCAATTTGTTTTACAAACTAGGCCTATTAGCTTACATGAGCTTATTCTCTCTATTCTTTTATTAATACAACCTATGACCTATAGGCCTACTGACTATTGGCTACCACAATTACAGAATAACAATATATTAGACTTATTATTTACTAGTATAGAGTTTGATTCAGTTTTCAAGTAACTAGAATGTCCCTGAATCTGCCCAGCTGTGATGTGTATCTAACTCATGTTAGGGAAACAAAAAGGGTCATAGTGCTGACTACACCATCCTTTCATATGCCAAGGTCTCTGAAGCAGATGAACTCTACTTCATCTGCCCCAATGTGCCTTGTGCATGAATGGGAAAAGAGGGTTTACCAACAAATAGGGTCAAGTTCAGATACTGATAGAGCCTATCTTACAATATAGGCCTAAGAGTTGAACAGTTCCACACATTCATTGTCATTTCAGACAACAGAGATTCAGTCTACCCAACGCCAGTAGATTCTCCTGCTAGTGAAAAGTCAGAGTTAAGCATGTATCAAAGGTATTGTAGGCTAATTCATTTATTAATGGTAATTAGGTAATAGAATGAGTGCCTGTTTTTAATTTGTTGAAGTATATATTTAAAATTATGGTGTATAATTTTCTGCATGTTAAACCTGCTAACTTTTGTTTGTTTTATTCACATTCTAAATTTGTTGGTTATACTATCATCTTCTTTAAAAAATAAATAGTTATTAATACGGTTATAATACAGTTATTTGTAAACACATTAGTGACATCAATACCTTTTCTACAATAAATTCCAGCTTTAGCTTTGACAAGAAAAAACGAGGGAGGCCTAAAAAGTCTAAATCAACAAATTTAGATTCTTTTGAGGACGACTCCAAACATGGTGGATTGTCTGAGCTCTCTGTCACCTGCATGGAGGAGGAAGAAAAGACGAACCACTCGTCTTCCTACCCTGATGCCAGTGGCTGGACAGCACAGCAAGTGGCTGAATATTTTTCCAATAAAGGTTACACGGATGAGGCTCAAAGCATGCTTGAACATGTAAGTATGGTTAAATTGTCAATTTACAGGATAAACGAATATGTTCTCAAATAACTGTATTGCTGATATCAATAAACTAAAGAAATGAGCCTATATCAGCTATGCTTAAATAAGAGACTATTTCTTTACAAGTCTCACACAATCAATTTTACCAAAAGTATGGGGGTTAAGTTAGGTTTTTTTATTGGGGATATGGTTTATGCTGAAATTTTAATATTAGAAAATCATCTACTAGTATAGCATTGTCTGGGATTTCAAACTTTGTTGGATTGTTTAAGAAGAGATCAATACTTGAAAACCACATTTATCTTTAATTTGATACCAATTTCAATTATTAAAATGTATCCTTAACCTAGGTAATGTTATTTTTTTTAAGTAAAAAATGTTTGTTGAATGGTCACTGTGCTAAAACTATTTCCTTGTAATGTCATGTTTGTCTTTTGCTGAAATATATTAAACTAATAAACTACAAATAGCAAGTGTACAATTTTTTTTTTTTTAAATTGAAAAGAAAGCTTTTGTCTTTTCTGTTGACTCCATTACCAAGGCAGTTGTGTGTAATAATGATGTATGCAACTTATATTACATCTTCTTTTTATTACATCTGTTGTTAGGATTTGGATGGAACTGCTCTTGGGCTACTGAGGCGATCTGATATTGTTGGGCCCCCACTTGGTGGAATACTTCATATAAAAAAGTTGGGTGTAGCACTGAAACTGTTTCGAGACATTAGGGATCTGTTGTATCAAGGCAATGCTGAAAACTATTTGGATCCTTATGAAGAACGAGCTTTTATGAGATCTTGATAGTATTATTGTAGGAAGTTTAGTAATATCAACTGTCTTAATTTTGTCTCAGGAATAGTTTTTGTTTTGTTTTATTTCATTAGTGATTTTTACTAAACAGTGAAACTGCTTAATTTTTTCATGGTGATATTTTATACATGCATAGAGTGACTGGTATGATTTTAAATTTTTAATTCTTTTAGCACCAGTCAGATGTAGACATTTATTTCTGAAATTTGAGTTTTTAGAGTAGTTCACTTGTTATTATTTAATTAAAATTGTATTATTTTTAATCTTTAATTCAATGAGTTTAATCTTTAGGCACCTTGGTTACAAAATATGTATTTGGCAAGTGAATTGTATATGCATTTTGTAATTCATGATTTGGTCTTTCAACTTACTATAGAAACTGGTGATTGCTCTTTTACTTGTACAGGTTTTTGTTGGAGCATAGCATGAATTGTATGATTTTAGCAACCGATTTTTCTACGCAAGGGCTAATATTTTCACCTAGTCCTTCAAATAATGTGAATATACAGTTTTTGTACAGCATAGTCTGTATTGAGGTGTCCACATATTTATGAATAAAAAGACAAGGATACCAGTGAGAACTGTACCAAAATCTAACCTTGTATGAACGCAATAAACAGGTTGTCATTGCATCTGGCATTTAACTTTTGAACTAGCCTGAAACATGAATACATCTATTTATATATTGAGCTGATTTTTTAAAGAATGACTATGTATGTATTTTTTGTTACAATTCAGATATAGCTTATGTTAAGCTATTATGGTGTTTGTTTTTATTTCTTTTTTTTTTAAATTGTATTTTTGGCCAGTGATGAGGCATTTTCTCTTTATACAATATTTGAAGATGTGCATAGCACATTCTTGTTAAGATTTTGCAGTTCGTTAAAAAAATCTGAATGTTTGGAATGTTTAAAAACATTTGCTGTTTAAGATTTTTATGAAAAGGTCACAATTACTGAGATTTTTATTTCATTAAAATTTTACTAATTGAAAATTCTCAAAGGTATAGAATCCTTTGAAATGTCATTTATAAATAGATTTTTACCTTGTGTCCTATGTATTGATCAATATATATTTATAAATTTCTCACATATGCCACCTATGATACACCAAAGAAATTTGTCTAAGATTTTCTAGAAGTACCAGCACTTGGTGTCAGAATGATTTATCATACAATACATATTGCAGACTAAGCTTGAGATAATATAAATCTGATCTGATATTTGAAATATTTCCCAACCCTTGAACAATTCCAAAATACAAACAAATTTTTTTGAGCAAAAATATGCATAAATATTGCAATGTTTACGGTTTCTAGACCACCCTACAGCAAATCATTGTCTAAATATTGCAATTATTAGCTTTCTGGATAGTTCTATAAAAATGTGTTTAAAAGGAGCTGTTTATTTTCAAGAAATTATATTCACATGTAGCAATTATGTAGTTTGACTACTTATTTAAGAAATTCAAATTACACCAGAACCTGACAACCACATATTTTGTCTAACTATGTAAACATCTATTTACTTCCTAGTGCAATACCAGGTGCACATATAAACATGAACATTTCCATGTAATGACTGTAAATAAAGGTCTTAATTTTAGAAGCAACCATTCTGTTTTTCATTCATTTTTATTTTAACAAGAAACAAACAATAAGTAATCTGTATAAATAGTGTGCAAGAGAAAAATATTTACAGAAATAAATGCTAAGCTAAACTTGCATAATCATTTAGTAATTTAAAAAAAAAGCTTCCAAGAATGATTTGATTGAAGAATTCTGTTGAAAGCTAGCCTGTAAAAGTGGGCACAAAATGTATATTTGCTTTGTTGTAAAACTTGTGAGCAGAATTGGAACTAATGGAACACAAAGCAGACTAGTTATGTGAGAATAAAATGATTAAGTACCAAATTTCTCTTAGATAACAATAACTATTCAACTATCACAATCAATATAATTTTGGCATCAAAGGCTTTGATCCTATACTAGTAATAAGTTTGTCCATTTGAAACCACATCATCTGGTGAGCATTTAGTGCAACAGTGTCTGAAAACAACCTATGGGACTCCATAAATATGTCATTACTGAGAGGTATCACATGATTTGTAAAGGGGAGGGGTAGTTGATACTTGTATTTCAAAAAGTAATTAACACACAAAATAGACCTGCATTTATGGACAACTAATAACTGACCAACCACCAATTAAAATCTTTTGCTCCATAATAAAACCATTGTTCTATTTCACCACATAATTTCTACAAAAACCTAGCCACAAATACATAGTCCCTGGTCTGAAGGACAGTTTATGAATTGTACAGCATGTTTATCTATAAATGTATCTAGAAATTGACTTCAGCTATTTATAAAGTCTTTAGAGGTTCCACATTCAACTGTGTTGCCAAATCTCTCTGTAAAAAAATAATAAAACCTTTATTAACTACATATGCTGCTTAATACTAATGATAGTTTTGAAATAGAATTGATTTTGATAGAGTAAGTTTGGTGGATGCACATATAGCAGACTTGCTGAGAATGGCAGCATTCTTACATGCTGAAGTTAGTGTCAGGCATTCATGCTGACTTTTCTAGTTAAAGCCATTAATTTTGTCATAAGATTTTCTATATTTTTTTGTACTAATGGTTACTTAAATTACATAAGAAACACAAACTAATGATTTTGTTTGATTCAGCAAATTAAATCAACTTGCAGCATACTCAGAGTTTCTTCCAGGCATCTCTTCCGGGGGGCTAAGTCCCCCCCGAAAATTTTTTACTGCCCCCCCCCCCCCCCGAACGAAATGAATTTTATATAATTTATATAGAAAATATATACTTTTAACAGTGTCCACCCCCCCCCCCCGAAGAAAGTCTACTGCCCCCCCCCCCCCCGAAAATTTCAAGTGACACCCCCCCCCCCCCCCCTGAGAAAAAAGTCTGGAAGAAACACTGAGCATACTGCTTATAGTTTGGGTGATATGGACATTGTTCACTTTTATTGGAAACATAAGTTTGTAAGTACAGATACTAGAATTAATAGCCAACTTACAGCATACTGAATTTGGTTAGGGTGGTATGGGATCCCCCCAAGTTTGTCACATTGTTCCATATGTTTCCTCTCTGGGTCACCAGGTACTAGAACTTCTGTCTCACCCTCTGCCTATCAATAAAAATATTAACGACCATAGAGGTATAGTTAAAAAGCATCATAGTTAATAGAAAACACTCAGTATTGCATAAATAAATTTCTTACTGGCTCAAGATTTCTCAGTGTGTCGTTCAATTCTGTGATCCTATCAGTGAATCCTGGAGCAAAGGCAGCTGGATTGATTGCTACAAAACACTGACCCTAAATTTCAGGGAACAAAATTGAGCAAACATTTTTAACTCTGCAACTACTTAACATTTAGTAATATAGTTTATCTTTTATTGGTTTCTTTTAGTAAAATTTACTTTTTAATTAGTTTTGGACAATAGCTTTTGGTTATTGTTAGCCCAAAAAATGTTTGTGTAGTTTTACCATAGATTTTATGTGTTGCTTCAAAAAATAGTAAAAAAAACTATCCAGCATTTATAATCAGTTTCCAAATCAATTTTCTGGTGGTTATACTAATATCTATAAACAATTGGGTAAAAAAATACATATTTTATGGAATGAGATAGGGACACCCTTGATTCTTTTTGATTTTCATGGGAGGTGGAGGGACAAGTATCCTAGGTAAACCGTTGATTTACCTTGGAATTTGAATAAATTGTGAATAATTATTTCTAGGTGTCACCAAGAAAAATATTATAGCAAAAAACTTTAATAAGTAACAGTCCAGATAAATTATTAGACAGTCGTAGTTATTGCAATAAAATATTACAAGATTTACAAATAAATTTTTTTACTCATCAACAAAATTTTTTAAGATCTGATGTTTAACTTACTAGGTTAGCCTCCTTTTCTGTAGTTTTCCATTTTCTGATTTTCCCTCCAAAATCTGCACCACCCAAAATCCCACAGAAGACTTCAACCATCATAGATAAACCATATCCTTTGTAACCACCTACACAATTAAAAGAAAAAAGCATATCCTAAGAAACCATCCAGTTTAAATGATAAAAAAAGCCATACATTTTATAGCCTTATAGGAAATTACAGTTACAGGATAAATAATTTTCTATTTAACCATCTTGTTAACTGTATGAACAAGGATTTTAAATGGTCCCATTACATTTTGACATCTCAAAAGTGAGCACATTTTTTAAACTTAGTAGGCCTACATTTGAATTTTAATGTGAAATAATTTCAGTCCCTGTTTTTAAAAGAGCATCTGACACATAAGATATAGATATGGGATTACATACTGCATTCTTCTGTGCCACCTAGTGGCATTAATCCTGTGGCTTTAGATGGGTTTGTTGTTGCCTGTAAGTTCATTTTTTAACACACATAAGTAAATGAGTTACATAACATCAAGCTTTAAAAAAAACTTAACTTTTAAGTAAAAGAAATAGATGCATATTGATTTTAATCCGAACCAAGTAAAAATATCAACTTGCCCTGCCAGTAGTGTCACATCCCCATCCAAGTGGAATGTCCAGCCCCTTTCTTTCATTCAGCTCCAACTGGTGAATTTATTTTAGAGTCAGAAACAAAATAGTTTTTTATTACCATTAAATATATGAAACCAATGGTAAGGGAAATTAAACTTACAATACAGTAGAACTATAAATAGTAATCTCCTAAAGGTGATTCACATTTTAAGACAAAATTATTTTTACAATAATAAAAAAACTCTCCTTAAATAATATAACTAAAAATCATAACACCTTACATAAAATAGAAATTTTAAAGAGCTTGGCCAATTTTAGATAGAATATTATTTTTTTGTAATATTCAGAAAACTACACATTTATCAGTTGATAAAAAAAAATCTGCTGACCTTTCCAAGAGCAACTGCAGTAGTAGCCATGTCTAAGACAAAACTGTCACCATTGTTGGCTGGGGCAGCACATGCTATAGGGTTTGTGCCTAAAGTAGCCTGTCATGGGGAATAAGTTGTTACTGATGTTATACAATGTAATGTAGTGTTATGTTATGTAACCAGGTGAAAATATTATAATTTTCTATGTATATCTGCAAATTAAATTATGTATTTATATTAAAGGGAGGGTAAAAAGATTTTTTGCTTGTTGTTTTTTGTTTACTTCAATTATTTCCCTTAAAGCTGTGTTTCTGTGTCAAATATATAACATTGACATTAAATTAAATATATATATAAAGTATGGAAAGTGATTTAGCTGAGTTACTGTTTCGAGTTTGTAAAATAATAAGGGAGGTACAATTAAAAGTAACAAGGGAGGTAAATATTAAAAGTTAATGTTTGCTCTACCTTCTTGGCTCTGGTAGGTACCATCAATGGAGATGTATTAGTGAATGCCATACCCTGAAAAAAAAAAGGTTTCACATAAATTGTGAGTAAAATACCTTTTACAAATTAATATATAAATGTCTAGGAAATAGATTTTTGTCTTTAAAATAATACCCAAATTAAGCATTATTTTGACATTTACTTGTCATTTGCTTTTTCCAAAAATGAAACACTTCAATTTAATTATTTTATTTTTATTGCAGTCTCTCCTTTATGTTTGCTGCAGCAGAGATTTAAAAAAAATATATTAAATAATATACTTAATTCTTTACATGAACACTATTATACATTACTGTCTTAAAGAATCATAGTATCTTGAATGCCAGATAAAACTTACTATCATACCCTGCTGCATTGCCCTTATGGCATACCATCCTGCTATACCAAAATGATTTGAGCCTGGAAGAAAATGGAAACTGAATTTTTTTTTTAATTCGTATACACCATAGCCCGCACAACATTCATTTCAACCATGTGTTTCATTGGTTGATTTAATTTAGTTAGTGTTCACTCTCACACTATTATTTTCCAGCCATTGTAAAAAATTTAAATCTATTTTACTAACCTTTAGCAGAAACCCAGCCAATGCCACTTTCCTTTGCTTTTTTAATTGCGATGTCTATACAAAATTTTCCAACCACTGGTCCTGGAATTATAAAATGATGAGACAGTTATCAGCTAGTATCAACAGTATGCCACTTGGATCTCCTACAAGTAATGATCAAACGTGGTCGTGGTAATAAGTTATCTTATCTTTGACAGATTTGGGGTCGCTCATGGCATCCCTTACACATTTTATAGACTAAAGCAAATTTTTGTTTTATTTTAAAATTTTCAGGCATTTAAAAGTTTCTGATTATAACGTTTTATTAATATTTGTTTTATTTAACAATCCCTGATGAACACCATTACTTCCACTACAATATGTTGACCAATGTTGTGAAGTAAAAAATTATTTCCAAAAACCTGCAGAATTTTACCACTCAAGGGAGACAACCCACCTAGCACATTATTTCCATCTACAAATGCAGTTGCTGCTGTTTCCTTGACTATTTCTGGTTCCTTGTCACTGACACACATCTTGGCCTCAATGTCTTTCACATACATGTCTATGAGATAATCCAAAACAAATAGGTGTTAATTTAAATAAAACAGTATTTTAAAAAGACAACAACTAATAAAACAATGAGTTGTCTTTTACTTTTAAAATATTGATGCACAGTATAACACAAACTAAATATACTGACTGCTCACAAAACCAAATTATTATTTCAACAAGTTATGAATCTAATAAAAAGGTGAAAAAATATTGATTAGTATTTCCCTGTGTGCTTACTTACACTTACAGATTAGCATTTACCTAATTTACAAGGAAAATGACTTTGATTTGTGGTATGTTTAGGGTTGAATAGGGGGTATTGGGTAACTTGCCTGGTGGGCAGGAGTGGACTGTTGTTTTAAAAAAGCTGGGGAAAAAAGCCCATATCTGACTTTAGTTTTCTATTTTTCCACAAAGCTCCTGGTGACCTACCTGGATTCTTCCAGGTGGGCAGGTCTACCACTGCGAATGAGTTCTGTAATTGAGGTTATTTATTGCACATTGAGCAGTAAATTTTAATGAATTCTCGAACAGGGGAGACAAACCTAGGGTTATCTATCTTACCCAGCCTGTTGAGTCCATGACTGTAGTGACCTCTGTAGTCTGCAGCCACCAGAAGGTCAGCCAAGGCACTGGCGTGGTCAGGTTTTGTGCCCACCTTGACCATGCACCTGGTGACAAAGGCGTGCATCTCTTCACGGGCTACGACGCTTTCGTTAGACGCCATCTTCAACACGCTCATCAAACGAAAGTACGATCTCGTTGTCAGCTAAAAATAAAGCAAACATTATTTAGCGAATATAGGCAGATCAGATTAAAACGAAAATAAGTTTGCATTTTGCTGGAAGCGCATGTTAAAAAAAATAGTGAACCGATTAAATTATTACACTTTCGTAACTAGATCTAGGTAGAATAAGAAAAAGTGCATTAAATAAACACAATAAAACTATGCTTGCAAGTGCAACAAATAAAATATTATAAAAAAAACATGCATGCGCCTACACTAGAAAAATTCTACTGTTGCAGTATAAACGTAGATGAAGATGTGTTGGCTCAGTTTGGTGCACGTATGCGAGTTTTAATCCAGCGTTGCCACGCAAATGGCTGCTTCCCAGGGTCAGGGTTTTGTGATAAAGTTTTTAAACCAGCACACAGATGGACCGAGGTCATAGTCCTTACTCGTGTACAGCGTACACATTCCACAGATTTCCAAAACAAAAACAAAACACACATGACTGGGGTGTTATGTTGTGGTAGGCTAGTGTTTGCAAATTAGTTGCGCTTAGTTTATTATTTAATAGTGAGTTAACAGGCCGATTGTAATTGTGTTTTAAGAATAGGTAACACGTCCGTTCGTTTATATTTGATAAACCTATTTAGCACTGCTGACTGTGGGGCCCTGGAACATGTTATCTAATTCCTGCTTTGACCCAGATCTAAATAGAACACATGTACTGCATGGTCACGTGACATATTATACCGTTACATTGTGTATGCCATTTAAGCCAGGATGTAGGCTACTAGGCTATGATAGTACTACCATGTAGCTGGGGATGCTTAATGAGGAGATGGAGGTGAAATTGAGTTAAATTAAATCTTTTAGTTGTCTTAATGTATGGACCATGTGTTGACAGACTCAGTACATTTAATTATAAAATGAAACGAAGTGTAACAGTGTTGAATTAAAAATTAAGTGTAGAAGATATCTATTATCTACTATCTAGGGCTGTGTACGTGTTGCTCGAAAACAGTCCGCGTTCGTGAGGTGTTCATGTTAGATATATTTTACTGTTAACCTACATGTCTAGCATAAATAATTGACATGCAAACTAAAA
Organism: Physella acuta; assembly: GCF_028476545.2. Taxonomy (NCBI): domain Eukaryota; kingdom Metazoa; phylum Mollusca; class Gastropoda; family Physidae; genus Physella; species Physella acuta. The sequence continues at coordinate 110,713 of NW_026732661.1, read as the reverse complement.
AAAAAAAACCCCGCCGAGTGCAGTTCTTACCTTCATTCTCAGTGTAGTCTCAGTTTAGCCGTGTTGTTATCATGAACACGTCTAACCCGTGTTGGCAGCGGTTCGCGAACTTTGTCGTCTGCTGTTTTGTAGGCATAGGCCTACAGGCCAACAATACCGATTGTAACTGCACACTCAAATAAAACAAAATTAGGACATAGGTCATAGGTGTTTAAATATTTAGACTGGAACAAATTTTAAAACCCAGACTGTATTTCTTGGTCTCAGGCATAGACATAATGAATATAAGTTATTATATAAGACATACATGAGAGCAGAATATACTGTAAATTATTTCCTGGTCATCACGCCCCCACCCCCACCGCCACTATACTCTTGTCGATAGTACTGTATAGTAATTACGTATATAAAAACTATATTATAGGCCTACACAACAAGAAAACATTTAATATTGTGAAGCAAAAACAAAGTAGGTCTGTAATCTGTTATGTTAACTTTAAGTCTTAAGTGTGTGATCCAAAAGTTAGTTGCACAAGAAATGGTTTTAGGGAAAAGGGGCAGAGGCGTAGCGACCCCTTCCGCCCGCCGGGGTGAACTATCAATTTTGTGCCCCTCTCCCATTTATTCACATTAGTGAAAAAGCGCCCCCCCCCCCCCAGTTAAAAGGTTGGTGGCGCTTTTTACCAGTCACTAGTTTTTGCTTTTGTGCCACACTTTGACTTTGTGTAATTCAATACTTCAGCTTAAAATGAGCATTTAAATATATTTTTCTACCCCTTTTGGCGCCCCCTTAGGGTAGGTACCCAGGCCTGTCGCCACACACGCCTTCCCCTTGCTAAGTCACTGATTAGAGGTGGGTAAAACTAGGGGTTAATTCAAAGGAAGGTAATTAACCTGGAGTGGTGGAATAAAAGCGAAGAAATGACTGGGTTTTAATGGCAGAAGGGTAACATCCTAGATCCATAAACACAAGCAAATATTTAGACTGCACACCTCTAGTACTATACATACAGATAACCAAATAGATCCACTCTTCACCCTATGCCAAACAGGTCTTTAACATGATATGACAGCAATCACAGGTGAACTCTACTTCAACACTCCATAGGCCACAGGATCAGAAAGATGTATAATGTATACGTTGTCTCTGTTTATTAAAGGCAGTAACAGTTACACAATTTAGGTGCCAATTTTCTGGCAACTGTTTAGGAACTACAATTAAGAACTAAGCTTAAATCACGTCATTTTCTCTGCACTGCACATTGCCATTATACTTAAAAAACACATACACTTACTATATACATTAAATAGTAATGCAGGTTAGAAATAACAAATCCAGCATAGTGTGAACCCTGTGGTTATTAAATTTTTAATATACACTGAGTGTAATCAGAGTTATCTGACTTTGTCATAATACACAAATAAGAGTAAAAATTTATTGGATTTTTATACTTTTATTTCACAAAAATGATTTGATATGGTCTTATAAATAATACATGAATTTTATAGAGTAAAACAAAAAATACTTCATATATTATTATATTATGGCTATATTTTAAAAGTCTAAACTGCAAAAGGTTCTTAAACAATTTTTCTATATTTCTTAGTTCAAGGTAAATCTCAGCTTTAGGTAGTTTCAAAATATAAGATCTTTATTTAAATTTTATAAAATCAAAGTTTAAATTTCACAATTTTGTTACTTAAAGTAAAGTTCCTCTCAGACTTGATGATTCACCAGGCAGAAGAAATAAAAGTCCATCCATTTGTTTTATACCTTGCTGTATGATGGGATAATGTGGCCAGCTTTATGCCCATCGTGTAGTTAACTTGCATTTTAAAGTATTTGTAAAAAATTCAAAACAAAATTTTGATTAATAAGCAAATCAATTTACAATTAAATTGGGCCTGTGTGCTCAATATACTACCAAAATATGTACATTTGAATAGAAATATAGCTAAGATAATTTTATAATTTATATTTTTGAAATTCAACTATGTAACAAAAACATACAGTAGACAAAAAAGACATCAGTATAAAAAAAACATTGGACAAAAAAATCAAAGAGATCTTATAACAGACCTCTGCTAACATCTCGAACCAGCCGAGCAAAATATTTTAGTACATTATTTTTTAATATTACATTTTTTATTTAGATTAGCCCACAAATTATAGGTCATAGGAATACTTAATAGGATAACCATTAAGCTTAAACTGTAAGAGTTTATAAATTATCTGCTAGTCAATTATGACAAAGAAAGAAACAAGACAAGGAAAATTTTTAGTCAAGTTTTTTGAAGGACAGTTATGAAAAATAATGCAAAAAATATAACAGAAGAAAAAACAAGAAAATATACAGTATAAATATACATTTAACTAAAGTTAATTAACATATTTTGTTCTTAATAATAATATAAAAATAGAATCGCTTATGCCCAGTAATGTACAAAATGATGATTTAGCTTGGCAGATCATTTTCCATGATTATGTTCAGATAAAAAAAAATATTGTCATTTAGGCACAATCCTAATTATTTTACATTTAATGCACATATATACATTTTTTAATACATTTAAAAAGTGTAAAATCAATTCTAGTCATTTATACACAATATTTGTAACTGTGATTTCTACTTTCTCCTGTGTTATGAATCAGATCCCTCTCCAACACCAATAATGGCCATGACAGCAGCGGCCAAAGACGCCACCACAACACAGTGGAGTACAAGAATGACGCGCTTGATTAAGATTGTCTGGAAACAATAAGAATTCAAACTTGTTTTTCCGTTTTAATTCAATTTCATTATTACCACTAGAAAATTATTAGGGTCAAAATATTTTAATAATAATAGTTAAAAATAAAAATAAAAAAATGGAACAAACCTTTTTACTTTCGGAGCCTGGGGGATTAACTTTCGGGTTGTCAGAACTTCCCATCTCATAAGTATCTTGAGTGACTGCAATAAGCAACATAAATATATCCTAGTGTTATTTACTCAGCCACACCTTGTTTTATTTATTTTAACAGGATATAAATAAAATAATAACAAAAACTTCAGTAAATAAATATATACGAGTAAGGCATGAATTGATGCCTTATTTGTTTTATGATTATAATGCACAGTATCATTCTGATCTGAGCTCTAGAAAATTTAAATTTGTGTTTATTTCATGCAAGCTACTTATACATATTTTCTGTGTCTTTTTCATTTGGCTGAGATATTCTTTGTCTGACTTAACCTAATCCAACCTAAACCCAACTAATTAATCATCTTTTTGTCAGCTAAAATGTCAAGTTTTGCTTACTTATCCTCTTGTCACAGAGAGTGATCAGCTCCAATAAAATCTCTACAAACAAGATCCAGGCCACATATGCCCCTAAGATATAGACAGTGTAGTAAGGTGTGACAGCACCTCTGAGGCGCACACCAAAGAAAATGGCGATCACTGAAATGTAAAAAATTCATGTATTTTTTTTTTATTTCAATGAATATTATGAAAAAAAGACAAAATGAAAAAAAAAGGCTATCATACTGACTGTTGTTTGAAATACAGTAAAACAAAGGTAAATTTTTTAAAATGTCAACTTACCAGCCAATATATGAGCAGATACTCCCACAATGAAATGGGCCCAGTTAAAGAGAGGTCGCTTGGGTGTGCCAGGGTCACAACGAAACAAGGACATGACTGGCTGCCAACACATTCAACAGTTGATTATTTACAACAATACTCACAAGGAACAAAAACAAATTTCTGTGATATGATTGTACACCAAAAAAGTTTTTTCACTATCATTATCATACTAAATAAAACAACAAATCTTGTACAACTGATTTTTTAAATTTTTTTATCTTACAAAGTTTTGTACACATAAATTATTATAAGTCAAAAACACTTGTTCATAAGCATAGAAAATAAACAACATAAACATAAAGATGGTTATAATATAATATTTATAGATCAGAATTAATAAGCACATGAAAGAATAAGGTAATAAACATTCTATTAATTAAAATGCCTAATGGTAATGTCATTGCAAGGAAGTAAAAGAAAAAAATTACATTAAGGACTGTCAGGATCATGACTATAACACCTATGATGGGGTGTCCAGATAAATACTCTGCCTCATTTTCAACCTGTAAAATAAATATATTTATTTGAGTTAAGATTAGACTTATTGGTTAAAATAAATTATGCAACTTGATAAGTAATAAAACTACAGAAGATATTTTCTATTTTAAAATTTTAGTAAATTTCACGAGCAAATTTGTCAAATTTTTTTTACAAGTAACTTGCCCACTTAAATCTCAATCTAGTTATCATGGTTTTGTTTACTTTACAAAATTAAAGAGAAAACAAAATCAAACACTGGATTAACCACTGGATGCAACACAATTTTTCATGACTTACTTTACTCCATTCCTTCTCCTCAACAAAGATAATGATGAAGCCAATGGCAGTTAAACAAAATACAAGCACCATACAGAGTCGGTGAATCTGAAAATTTTATAAAAGATAAAACATCAAATGAGGTCTAATCAAATTCCATTTTTTCACATTAAGCTATACTTAAGCCTTAAGTAGTTATATACATTGTAAATTAAGAGATATTTATTTGGGCAGATATGTTAAGTTTTAAATAGTTTTGAATATTGGTCTCTGCATATGTAAGCAGAACATAATGTATCCCATTAGGGTCTTTCATAAATAATACAATGGAACTGTAAGAGTGTAGGTAATCGGACTAGTGTAATAATATGCAACAAAGGAATAGAGGATGAAAGCTTGAATTTTATGCTTTTAGATCACAAGATCTACAAAAATGTGGGTTTTTTTTTAAAATAAAGAAAACATGTTAATTTGCATTAGAATGACAGTTTTTAAGTAGATATGATGTGAGATTTTTGTGGATGGGGATTTGGCTTATCATAACATGGAGAATAGGGGGAATAGATACTATGAAATGTATGCAGAACTACTGAGCACATATTTTAAACCAGAATGTATCACTGTTAATTGCTGGGTTTTGCAAAAGATATTAACATGTTTTCAGATAGCTTAAAAGATTGAGTTAGCACCAACCTGGAACCAAACTTTGAGAGATAAAATTGTGTTTTTCCACACAGGCTTGTAAAATCTGGCAGTGATGATCCCAATACTTGAAAAGATCAACCAAGCAGCAACCATCAAACAGCCTTCAATTAAAGGGCAAACATTAATTTAAAAAACTTTAAGATAAATTCTTGATTAATGTACTAGCTACTATTACTAAACTGCTAAATATTTGCACATTCTTGTGTTTTGACTTGAAAAAAAATCTTTAAAATTTAACTGTGGCTTTCTAATTAAATTTTATAATTTGTCTTATGAACACAAGTTGTATAGTTAAACTAAGGATTTTCATGAAATGTATACATTGTCATTAGCTTTACTACTTTAAATGTCTTGTCACTTTTTGTCTTCAATTATAAAATTCTATATATCATATGCACATCTTTCTCACATAAACCAAAGTGTTTACCATGGGCTTTATACATGGGATTACCCTCCCCCTGCACATTAACATTGCCTCTAAACTTAGAAGTGACAGCCGCTTCTGAGACATAGTTTTCACTTAAATGGTTGGTCAAACTAACTCCTGTAGCTGTAAAAAAACAAACAAAAAAAAACAACAACTTAGTTGAATAGATAAAATCTAGGTGGTAGATATATTTGTTTTATTAACATCAGCATTTTAATGAATACATGAACAGGAAGATAAACACAGATTATGCTGATTCACTTACCTACAAAGGCTCGTCCTCTAGCAAACAACAGGGTCCATGGTTGGCTTACATTAAAGAGCTTGTCTGAACCTCCTATATTTATAGGTCGACGGAGTGAACATTTCAGGACACCATTGTTGTAAGATTTTGATACTAGTTGGACGTTCTGGTGGATCAAGTATATACTTAATTAAAATATTGATTGACAAACATCTACAAAATAGGAGAATAAATTTAATGGTTAAATAAAAGATCAGTTAAAATTATGTATTAGTACAAGTTTTGATCTATAATTTTAAATGGTGTGTGTTTATTCCAACATAAACTTGATTGGTTTCAAAGACTATTTACTGTTAGTATTCAAAATAGTATGTTGTTTTAATCTAAAAAGCTGTATTATAAAAATACTTCGACTCACACCATCAGCAAAGGTAGAAGAAATTTTCCCCACATTTTCAGCAGTGAAGGACACAACTGTACCATTTGTACCAAAGGCACAACCCATCACACTGTCACCACCCTACAAAAATAAATCTTACTTTAATACTTTTAAATTTAAAGATGAAAATATAGAACATACAAAAGTAAAACTTAGTATTTTTAACAAAACATTTTTCAATATAAGCTATAATACAGCTTATGCATGTGTTAAGTGTGTAATATATTTATATGGATTTGAATTGTAAAAAATAGTAACTTTAAAAAAAAAATGAAAATCAAGAAGCAATCATCATAAAAAGTAAAGTTCCCTTTCATAGAGTTCACCTGTTTCATTATAGATTGATTAATAATTAATGATAGTTTTAATTTAAATTATTCATTTCTTTGTTAGTACATTAATATATTTTAATTCAATAATAACCTTACATCTCTTACATCTAACCAACATTAATTTTTAATTTGAAGTGCTTACCATTTTGGAGTCACTAGAAAAGCCAAGAGCTACATAGGAGCCATCAGAAAACTCAACAGCAGCTGTAAAATTGTAGACAACATCAGTTCCATCCTCCTTCCAACTCACAATAAACTTGCAGGTGTTGCCAGTACAAGATGTGAAACATCCTTTAGTTGTACCATCGCATTCAGGATCAGCAGCAACAGTTCCCAAACTCTGGGCTGTGGTAGCTAAAACAAATATCAACACGAAAAAGTACTTCAGTAAAACCAGGTTAAGAAAACTATTCACTTTTCTGTACACGTCTTTTTACTGAGTTGTTTCCCTTGATATCTTCTTACATCGCGTTTACACTTAGACATGTATATTATACATGTCGCAAGCGTAAACGCGGAAACACATATCAAAGTCACACAACTCATTAGCTCTCGTACTCTATTCTATCCTAGCAAAGTTAAAAACCAAAACACAGGATTCGTAAAAGTAAATGATTGTATCAAAAACGTTAAAATACCCGAAAGATAACTTACTTGTAGCAGTAACTGGCGTTTGTGTGGCTGGATTAAGCGAAGGTGGGTTACCGGAACTACCAGCAGGATTTAGCTGCCACGATGCTACATTTGTCCAGAATGTTACCTCTGTTTGTACAAATGTTGCCCTATCCAGGAAGAAATAAAAAGATGGATAATTTACAGACATTGTTTTAAAGGGGAACAACCCACTATAAAGAGTTCTTTTTCTTCTCGATCTTTTCACCTAGAGTTAACGGACATGTCATACAAGAAAAAAATGTTGACAAATAATACATCTGTTTCTGTCACCACTGATTAGCCTACAACACTGCAAAGTTTCTAGTGTCTGTATCAGATATGTCTGGGTGCTTTTGCTACACAAAGCCGTATTCGATTCCCATAATAAGGTTAGAGTGGGACGGAGTGGTCTAGCGGTAGAGAGCTGGACTGCTAACCCGTAAGTCTCGATTTCGAATCCGGGTTCAAGTCAGTAGACCGTACTCTGATGGGTACCGAACTCACGTTAGGGAAAGTAAAGGCGGCTGGGCATAGTGCTGACCACACTATCTCTTCATATGCCGAGGTCACAGAAACAAGTGAACTCTACTTCACATGCCGTCAGGTTTGAAAGGGAAACTTTACTACTTATTTTACTCCTTTAATAAGGTTAAAAAGACCATCTTAATTTATTAGAACTAAATTCATGTGGCATATGGTGCACGTCAGAAGCAACGAACGTCATTTAGTCTCTGGTGTACTTTGAGCTGTAGGTTCTTCAATGGGGCTGACCTGAGGACTGAGCTCAGGAGGGGAATGGGGCGCCAAACGGTGTAGAACAAAGAATTAAAAAACTATCTCAAGCAGCATTTCAGAATTATACACAATCAAAATTAAGGATGTTGACTGCCACTTGGCTTTACTGACTTCTTTAGCCATTTTCTACATCAATTGTATGGCACCAAACCAAGCACTATGGGACTGGTATAAAGCAAATAAGAATTTTTATATTTTGCGCACTATATAAATGAGGGATGGTGCGCAAATTTGATAGTTCGCCCCCTGGCGTCAAATTGGGTTGCTACGCCTCTGACTTTAACAACATGGGTTTATTTTAATTCTGTATTATTTAGTTAATGTTTTTAAGTGGGTCCAGATGTTTCACACTGAGCAGTCTAAAATAGGAAAATGTCTATTTACCTAAACACAACAGAATCAGCAGCATCGGCTGGTGGTATCCAGTTGAACGTTAAGCTTGTTTTGTCATTGCCTGATGAATGAACCAATGCCTGCGACTGTGTAAAGAAATATACTATGGATAAGTACTTGAATGAATTTACAAATGAGTTTACCCATAAAATACAAGAGAATCTAAATTTGGAAGATAGATTATTCTATAGCTATATAGCCTATATAGTTTTTTCACCCATTTTGGGCGTATACGGCAGATGAAGTAGAGTTCACATGTTACTGTGACCAAGGCATATGAAACTCAATTCACTACCAAAAAGCTTTTACTGTCTCTAACTTCAGTTAGGTACCCATGAGAGTTGGGGGATCTTCTACCGAGCATGAGACTTAGCAGTCCAGCGCCCTACCACACAACCACTCCACTCACCCGAATATAAATTACGTTTAGTAATTTCAGTCACAAAATGTCACGACATTCCACCTCACTCCATAAAATAACTTTAGCAAAATTTAACGTTTTTAATTTCTTTTATTTTTTTTTGGTAGGAAATTCAAAGTATGTAAGATTTTACATTATCATACCCCTCCCCACCTCACGTCATTTATACCAACTCTGGTAGCCTCCGCCCCTTAAAGATAAAAATAAATCATGCACCGTTAAAGGATGGTTTGATAGTTGAAAGCACACCTATCTATAGGACTAGCAAGTAATTATAGTTGGGTACTATTTAGTGTGTACCCACCCCGCTGCACGCCTGTCTTGTGTTATCCACAACTGTGAATGAGCCGAGCATTGTCGTGGAGGACCCGGCTGCTCTACGTGCTTGGATCATGAAGCCTCTAAACGGGGCTCCGCTGATGGTTACTGGGTGGAGGAAATGTGTTAACATTTTATTTTTAATGGAAAATGTAGCTGGTACATGAGTTTAGAAAACTAACAGACAGTCAGACAGCTGGATGGACAGACCAAGACCGAGACAAAGACAAGACCTAGGTCAAGACCAAGGCCAAGGCCAAGACAACGCTAGACCAAGGACAAGACAACGCAAGGCCAAGACAACGCTAGACCAAGGACAAGACAACACAAGCCCAAGGCCAAGGCAATGATCAAGCCCAAGCCTATGGCCAAAGACAAGGCAACGCAAGGACAAGGCCAAGACAACGCAAGACCAAGGTCAAGGACAAGACAATGCAAGACCAAGGCCAAGGACAAGACAACTCAAGACAGACTGGGAAAAACCAGACTTGTTGATGTGAGAGAATATAGATAGAGAATATGGATGGATGGGAGCCATATTATTAATTTTTTTTTAAATTGTAAGACAAAATCTCAACCATACAGATACGAAAAAAAAAAAAAAACCTCACCCGACACCGGCTGACCCGGGGTGTAAGACGCAGGGGTGAAGGAGATCGTGTAGGGCGATGTCGAGGTTTGTGCTTGCGCTCCATGCTGGGGCGTTAGATTTTCACAGGCCGGATCTAGGCCGATCCCAGTGTTGTAGCCCAACGCCGTTCTCACCGTGACGGCACAAATCAACACTATCGTCTGTAGCAGTAAGGTCATCTCTTGATCCTGTCATGTGATAAAATAAAAATTAATAAATTATAACTCATCATCTTTTCTCGTTCGGTCTCAAGATACATGGGGCAGATGAAGTAGAGTCCATCTGCTTCAGAGACCTCGGCCTTATGAAGGTCAGCACGATGCCCAGCTGTCTTGGTTTTGCCTAACGTGAGTTAGTTAGGTACCCATCAGAGCTGGGTGGACTCACGGACATTCTACTGACTGCAACCCGGATTCGAACTCAAGACTTTCGGGTTAGCAGTCTAGCTCACTACCGCTAGGCCACCCTGTTCCATCTTAGTTACGTTAATGCTTTCCAATCAGCGGGTTTTTTTTTTGGAGGGGGGGGGGGGGCTTTCGTGGTAGGATGGGGGTGTAGGGACAGTGTTAATCTTCTCTCCCCCCCCCCCCTCACCATATCTAACATTGTGACAAGTTCGAATGCCACAAGCTCTCTTTGCTGCCCAGTGTTTCTTTCAGGCTTTATTCACCGTGGGGCGGGAGCACTTGCAATTTTCATGGTGGGGGGGGGGGGGGGGATTAAAATTTCCGAGGTGGGGGAGGGGGTACTTTTTAGGTGTTGGGATAGGGTGGGGGTCTTAATTGGAACTTGGTAACATCCTGTTCGGAGATGTGGTTTGGTTTTTTTTTTATAACGTGTGATAAGGTGTGTGTGTGTGTATAGGTTGGAGGGATGGGCGGTTAATTATCGGCTAATAATGAGTGTCTCGTATTTTAAGGACGACGCCTTAAATCTATATTAGCTTAATATTTTTTTTAAAATTCTATATAATTACGTAACTGCTTAAATTAGGCTTATGTACTTATAATGAATACTTAGTGAAATTTAAACTGCTTCAGATCACGTTTTGTGTAAAACCTTTCATTTCCGTGGCGTTCCTCAAGTTATGTAATACACTAGTACCCATTTATGACGTAGGTTAACCAATACGTTAAGAATATCTGATGAAACTTCTAGTTAAGGCTAGATATTAGTCATTAATTGTCACAGTCCTTGGTTAACTGGGGAGGGGGTAGGAGAGGTGGGCAACAAACGGTGAGTGTAGTAGAACATACATGCGCAGAGAGGGAGTTATTACAATAGACATGCGCAGAGAGGGAGTTATTAGAATAGACATAACAATGTAAACAGACACGTTTAGAATAGACATGCGCAGAGACACCAGGTAAAATAATAAAACGTGAATTAGGCCAAGACGTTTTGTTTGAATGGCGCCCTACGTGTCCACGCGCGCTGGGCGTATAAGGTCACGCCTGTCAGTTTGAATGACCTCTTACACCTGTACTGTTTACAATCAAAGGGTGAATCAAATCGTGACTTTGAATGAATGACTTCTTAGTTCTGATTGATCTATTATTCCATAGTCGGCCTCACAAGGCGAACCAGCGTGAAAGTAACAATACGTAGCGTAGTTCAGTTCACGTTTTGTACTGCTCACAATACACGTTCACAAAGAATGTCACCGGTTAGATTGTGAAAGAGTTTGTAAAAAGTTTGCAGGTGGGGAAGGTGGTGTATGTCTATTCTGACAATTTACTACGTAGAAGACACGGTATGATTGTATGTTAGCTTATAGTTTACACATCTTAGAAATACACACGATAAAAAATTACTGTTCCCAGAAAAAGATCGCGTCGGAAAAAACGCAATGGAAAATTGCCCAAAACAGAAAAAATGCGCAATTACAAACTCGGTATACTAATACAAAAGTATTTTGTTATGCTATCATAATTTGTTGACGGCTGTAAATTACCGATTAAAAAACATTCACAAACACACATTCTTGTGCACAATCGACCTGTTCGCAAATTTCCTTCGTGCATTTTTTTCTGGTCCGCGTATTTCTGATAATTTGCCCCCCCCCCCCCCCTGCGTCCCACCCCAGAGAGATGCATGGAAGAAACTCTAGGTGTAGCTAAACAGCGTGACGTAACTTATGGACGGCTCTTTAAAGCATCGTCAGTTGTTAAATACCAAGAGAAACGTCAACCAACTTAGTCAGTCAACCAAGTCAGCCGACCAAGTCAGCCGACCAAGTCAGTCAACGTGGTCCATCAACAACGTGGTCCATCAACAACTTGGTCCATCAACAGCTTGGTCCATCAACAGCTTGGTCCATCAACAGCTTGGTCCATCAACAACTTGGTCCATCAACAGCTTGGTCCATCAACAGCTTGGTCCATCAACAACGTGGTCCATCAACAACTTGGTCCATCAACAGCTTGGTCCATCAACAACTTGGTCCATCAACAACTTGGTCCATCAACAACTTGGTCCATCAACAGCTTGGTCCATCAACAGCTTGGTCCATCAACAGCTTGGTCCATCAACAACTTGGTCCATCAACAACTTGGTCCATCAACAACTTGGTCTATCAACAACTTGGTCCATCAACAACTTGGTCCATCAACAACTTGGTCCATCAACTTAGTCAATCCACACTATTTCTTCACACACGGAGGTCGTGGATACAGGTGAACTCTGCTTCATCTGCCATATTCACCAACATATTAGAAAGGTTATCTGTACTTTACTGCCTGATACCATCAATAACATTTTCAGTAGGCCTACGTTACACCGCAATGGTTAAAAAAAAAACTCGTATCAAAAGTTAACCTTACATTGTGTATCACAGGGTGAAGGGGAGGGGGGGGGGGGTAGTGATGTATCCTGCACGCTTGAGTGACTTCAGTGTCCTATTATACGATCCTCTCCCAGATGTGACATGTTTTGAAACTTGCTGATTCATGATCATATGGTGTAGGGGGGGGGTGAATGAGGAGGCTTGAAGGGCAACAGATATGGGCAAACATGACTATAATGGAATCCTAAAATAGAACACTCTAGAATACAACCCACCCGACCACAGACAAGAGTTAAATGACACCGGTATAAGCCCACAAGTCAGGCCTATAAATACCATGTTGTGCTGGAAATGCTTGCCTTGCTAAATACCAGGCGAATATCTTGGTTTAGTGGTACCACAACAACGACGAGAAGTAGAATTATGGCTAGTCTCTTGGAGATTTCAAGTGATATCATTAGCCGTGGTACAGCTAACTATAAAGCTATAAATAAATAAAAACTAAATGGGGGTCAGAGAAAGTAATATCAACCCCATCAAGAAATCGCTATGTAGGGGTCATACATATATGGGGTCATACACACAGAGGCGTAGCGACCCTTCCCGGCGCCCGAGGACTAACTTTTCGATTTGCACCCCCTCAAAAGATTTCGATTTGCACCCCACTCAAACTTTCGATTTGCAACCCCCCCCCCCCCCCTCGAGATTTCGATTTGCACCCCCCTCAACCTTTCAATTTATTTTTCCAACCCATTTTGGCGCCCCCTAAGGTCGGCGCCCGGGGACATTTGTCTCCCTCCCCCTCGATACGCTACTGCATACACATAACGGACGTCAGGCTTCTTTAAAAAAAAATATTTTTATCTCCTCCCTTCTCTACCGTTACATATCTTCACTAAACGCCAGACATCACACATCAGCATCCACCCTCCATAAAATGTCAGTTTTTTTTTTTTAAATATCGATTTCTATCTCAAATATTTGGTCAGCTTAAAGTATATTAAATACATTTCTATTAAAGTTTACACAGAATTTTTTAAATCGCAAAATAACCACTTAACTTCAGTTTCTAAAATTACTTTTTTTTTTTTAAAAATGCATAAATGTGATGTGACAATTTATAAAACACTCTCTACCTAGTCAAATATCGTCACAAAAATCCGACCCCCTCCCCCCTTCCCCTAGGTGTGTAACCTTCGTATGGTTTTTAAAGATCCATCAGGTTATTGTGGGTTCACTGTCAAAAGTATAACAATACATTTAAACTAATCATTCGAAACTTATTACATAAATGAGGTCACACTATGTTAGTACTACACACCACCTCATATTGGGGCATAACCACCCACCCCACATTAACGTAACAAAGTTCTGTTTACACTTCTAAAATAAGCAGAATTATCAGAGGAAATTAATATTATTGTTTTGCAATTTTTATTTACTAGAATTAAAACATTTTTTTGGGTCAAGTTACATATCTTGACCTAACCTTCCTCAAAAGTTAAAATCTCACCACCGGCATTTTTTAGGTCGACCCCCATATGTTTAAACACATTTTACTTTTAACTTGCGACTATTCATTGAAATGCAATTTGTTGGTAAAAAATATGATTTCATTTTAGAGAAAAATATATTAAATATCTATATTTTTAAAAAATCAAACAACCTAGTTCTCTTTACTCTTTAAATAAATTTAAAACTAATAATTTGAATAAAAACGTTGAAATTTCGGTTGCTTAAAATTGAGAAGAGGAAATGTAGTGAAAGAATATCAAAGGTGTTTGAATAATAAAATCTAAAAATAGTAACGGTTATTATATAACAACATAAAGTTGCCGTCAAGCCACTGATTAAAAAACCGCTTACCTGGCCGACTGATTATGTATCCGGATAGTTTCACGAATGAGAATACACCACAACACGAGAGGCGGAAATAGTTGTATAACTAGGCCACTTGTTTCGCTCACTGCACAGGAGCGCAGGCTACACATACACAAACACACGCAGACAAAGGCGTGTCCTATTTTCACACGGAGCAAAAGCGTGTGGCCGACCAGTCCTGAAACATTCGCTTCGCTTTTATTTTTTAAAAAATCATTTGTACACACTGACTTGTTTATCGTTTTCACACGGCGAGGAAGACTTCAAATTAAACCAATCCTGAACCGGAAAAATGTGTTAAAAGTTGACAAGCGAATTGATAATAAAATATCTTTTCCGGATCACGTGACGTCTGCAGAAGTGAATTAATGCTTGACTTGACGACTACACCTTTCGTCTGATTGTCAGTGGAGAAATTAATTGCAAACAATAAAAAATAAAACGGGAGTGAGCTCCCCTGATCTTTCTCGTATATTGTTATAAAAAAGTAAAATCGGAAATATAGGCTATCAAGTACCCCGTCCGGTTACCGGAAATCGCTCAAAAGTTGAAATCTGCGTTATGAGGTAATAGGCCCTACTTGTACTTGAAAATTCGTGCCTTATCTTAAACGGCACCCAAGTTCTGTTACTTCAGAAACCGGAAATAGGGTATCACTTCCGTTAATCGGCCACTCTAAAATTGAAAGTAATCTTATTAAAAGGTCTTTTTAGTATATTTAAATTTTCTTCTATCTGACTTAAACAGTTTTAAGTTATTTCAATAGAGAAAAATACAACTTCCGGTAATAGGAAATCTTTCCAAATTTGAAAGAAACCTGCACATACAAGTTAGTACTTATATGTGACATTTTTTGTCAACCGAACTGAAACGGTAATCAACCTATTTTGTTCATAAACACTTAGACAGACAGACAGGCAAACACAGACACACACGCACACGAACACGCATTCGCACGCACGCAAGCAAGCACGCACGCACACACACACACACAAGATGTGAGTTTTTGCGACTCTTGGAAGGTGCAAAACGTTGAGATTTATCAATTTATACATTTTCAACTTATATTTTAATGATTAATAAAATATTAAATTTTCGAAAATTTTTAAGATGATTTTTTTTTTTTACGGCCGCTATGAAGACAAAATTGCTAAAAACACTGTTTTTAATTTATCCGTCTCAACAATAATGATGGAACCCATCTCACCAAACTCATCTGCCTCCATTAGCAATCCCGGAAGTAAACAAGCCGCCGCCATTTGTTTCCTTCAATGTCAAGGTCTAAATATCGAAACAAGCTGTGATACACTCAGCACGATCAAACGAGATTTATTTTCTGAGAAACATCGGAATTGGCGTAACGGCGGACTTGTCAAGCCCAAATTTGGTGGGTTGGTGGGTTGGTGGGATTGCAGACAGTCGCTAACTTTGATCTGTATGTAATAAGCCAGCCCGCCTTGATTCAATGGACCGGATGTTATTAGTGTGAAAAATTTCTTCGCCTCCTTGTGGTGAGAGTATACCCGGAAGTAAAATAAAAGTAAACAAATGCCCAAGACAATGTCTTCTTGGAGGATCGTTAACTTTCTTCCTATTAAACGTTCTCAACGTTTTTCAAATGCTCGTCGCTTGAGCGATGCAGGTAGGCCTACGTGACTTCAAAAGTTTTTAGTGGCTATTTGTGTTCGAGTTGTGACGTCAGCTAAGGCTACTTATCCTGACGTCCGTTCACGCACCGATGCTCACCCCTATGTACTTTGAATGCTCACCATTGCTCTCGAGGTTAGCTGGAGCGGAACATGTCGTCTAGGCCAGCGAGAAGATGCATTGTCTGCGTTTTCCTGTTATCACAGTGTCAAGATCATGTATCTGTGGTTGAAAAAAAACACCTGAATATTCTGATAAGGTTTTCTCTCATGACTAGTGGAGGCCTGACATTCTCCAACTGGTCAGATAGGAAATACTTACAAGAAAGGATTTTCCGACACCACAATGGCCGCTACAGGACTTTCGAGATGTCGAATTCCGGAAAGCCCCTTAGTGTCTCTATTTGTGGCTCGGAAGATCCATATAAGAACGCTAATTTTCTGATCCTTAAGGGAGGTATATATTAATTCCCAACATTCAGATAGCGCTTCATACAAGAAAGGATTTTCCTACAGCATTACGACCGCTAGAGCGCCCTCGAGATATCGAGTGCCCTTTAGTATCTATTCGTCGCTCCGGAAATCCGCAAAGTTACTGATCATTAAATGGTGAAGAATTATCTCCTATCGGTCAGATAGCGCTGCTTACAAGACAGGATATTCGGTAATACTCCACCGATTGGGGTACTGTCCATTAAACCCGACTGAAAAACAGTTGTGAAATAATGTATTATGGAAGACCCTGGCTTTATCATTTGAGAACGGTACATCCTTGACAGAACGCGGAGTGACGAACTCAGCCTAGCGAGTGTACAGGACAGCAGCTCCACCATTGGATCTTACCCCTGTGGGTAACTCCACCATTGGATGTTACCCCTGTGGGTAACTCCACCATTGGATGTTACCCCTGTGGGTAACTCCACCATTGGATGTTACCCCTGTGGGTAACTCCACCATTGGATGTTACCCCTGTGGGTAGCTCCACCATTGGATGTTACCCCTGTGGGTAGCTCCACCATTGGATGTTACCCCTTTGGGTAGCTCCACCATTGGATGTTACCCCTTTGGGTAGCTCCACCATTGGATCTTACCCCTGTGGGTAATATCCATGGTATTGGCCACAAACCAATCCAACTCGATAGATTTTTCGATGTATCGTCACATCATTTCTCATGTGGAGTACGTGATCTCCAATCGAGCGCCTCCCCGGGTGGCGGATAGGGGAGCGCCCACCACATCAGGTGGGTACCGGGGACATAAAATACCCGGGGCGGACCAAAATCAACTGCTGCTGCCCTGATTAACGGGGTGCAGCACCGTACTCAGCTTGATTTTCTATTTTATTTTATTTTTTTCTATTTTTTCTATTTTTTATTTCTATACATTAACATCTTATTAACCTAATACCGCTATCGTTTAAACTGTAAATTAACATTTTCATACATATTTGTGCATTTGAAGAAGGTATGTGTGCCCGAAAAAATATAAATTTACGAAAAAATTCCCTCCTGAAACATGCCTATAAGTTCTTAACCAAGCGACCAAGCCTAGCCTGCTGTATATCAGAATGACCGGCTTGCAATCGCTCATTTATAAGTAGGGGGAGTCACCAAGGGTAGATATCCTACCGGAAAGTAACGTCATCTACCCGGAGAAAATAAAACAAACTTGCTTTCTGTAATAAAAGCATTAGGCGCTTATTAAATCTCTTCCATATTTTAGAGACGAAAGATTTTATTAAATATATTAAGTTTGTTTTACTTTTTTCAAAAAGGCATGTTATTATAAAGGTTTTTTAAAAGTATTTAAAAAATATGTTTATATATTGTTTATATGCCCCGACCTTGTTGTTATGCCCCCTCACCTTGTTGTTATGCCCGTCACCTTGATGTTATGCCCGTCACCTTGATGTTATGCCCCCTCACCTTGTTGTTATGCCCCCTCACCTTGTTGTTATGCCCCCTCACCTTGATGTTATGCCCGTCACCTTGACGTTATGCAGTCTCACCTTGATGTTATGCCCCCTCACCTTGATGTTATGCCCCCTCACCTTGATGTTATGCCCGTCACCTTGATGTTATGCCCCCTCACCTTGTTGTTATGCCCCCTCACCTTGATGTTATGCCCCGTCACCTTGATGTTATGCCCGTCACCTTGATGTTATGCCCACTCACCTTGTTGTTATGCCCCCTCACCTTGATGTTATGCCCGTCACCTTGACGTTTGCCCTCTCACCTTGATATTATGCCCCCTCACCTTGATGTTATGCCCCCTCACCTTGATGTTATGCCCGTCACCTTGATGTTATGCCCCCTCACCTTGTTGTTATGCCCCCTCACCTTGATGTTATGCCCCGTCACCTTGATGTTATGCCCGTCACCTTGATGTTATGCCCCCTCACCTTGTTGTTATGCCCCTTCACCTTGTTGTTATGCCCCCTCCTCTTGATGTTATGCCCCGTCACTTTGATGTTATGCCCGTCACCTTGATGTTATGCCCCCTCACCTTGCTGTTATGCCCCCTCACCTTGATTTTATGCCCCCTCACCTTGATGTTATGCCCCGTCACCTTGATGTTATACCCCTCACCTTGATGTTATGCCCGTCACCTTGATGTTATGCCCCCTCACCTTGATGTTATGCCCGTCACCTTGTTGTTATACCCCCTCACCTTGTTGTTATGCCCCCTCACCTTGATGTTATGCCCGTCACCTTGTTGTTATGCCCGTCACTTTGTTGTTATGCCCCCTCACCTTGATGTTATGCCCGTCACCTTGATGTTATGCCCCCTCACCTTGATGTTATGCCCCGTCACCTTGATGTTATGCCCGTTACCTTGATGTTATGCCCCCCTCACCTTGATGTTATGCCCCCTCACCTTGATGTTATGCCCCCTCACCTTGATGTTATGCCCATCACCTTGATGTTATGCCCCGTCACCTTGATGTTATGCCCGTTACCTTGATGTTATGCCCCCCTCACCTTGATGTTATGCCCCCTCACCTTGATGTTATACCCCCTCACCTTGATGTTATGCCCGTCACTTTGTTGTTAAGCCCCCCTGACCTTAATGCTATGCTCCCTTATCTAGTTGTGTTCTCCACTGACTTTGGATTTAGGACTTTGTCATGCCCCTGCCCTTGTGGTGTTGTTTCCTGACTTTGTATACCGTACTCTTGTTTCAATTAATTTCGTCGTAAAAACATGAACCAAGGAAAAATTCGGAAAGCAACGTAAACCTCAACATGTGCTTTAGTGTGATTTTCACAAATTGCCTCTATAGAATAACACGGTTCTCTGTGATGCATTTAGTACAGGTTGATATGGTGGTTACAGCTTCTTCAGAATAATACATCAAATTTGATCTTCTTCGTTCTTAATTGGAAGGGATTTCCTATAACACAATTAAGTATAAGGTTTCAAAGTTGTAAGGCTTCATGTAGGTCGTTGACTCTTATTTCAACCTGTTTTCTCTCTGGACTCGTTTTCATAGCCTTTGTCCACCAAAGAACAAACCTACAAGGCAGCAGTTGTTTGATTTTGGAGTTTTCTCTCTTAGATGGGTTAAATTAATCTAAAATGCTATGTTTAAAAAATGGCATATCTTTTGTAATAGAAAAGTAAATAACTCAGTTTTAATGATTAGTTTAGACAGAGTTTTGAACGAATAAAAATAAAATACTGGCTTTCTACTACACATGAATCCAGTGGTACGAGAGGAGGTAATACGTTGTGGGCTGTTGCCACAACAATGTTATATGGGCTTTTGTCATGACAATGATATATGGGCTGTAGCCACGACAATGCTATGTGGGCTGTTGCCACGACAATGCTATGTGGGCTGTTGCCACGACAATGCTATGGGCTGTTGCCACGACAATGCTATGGGCTGTTGCCACGACAATGCTATGGGCTGTTGCCACGACAATGCTATGGGCTGTTGCCACGACAATGCTATGGGCTGTTGCCACGACAATGCTATGTGGGCTGTTGCCACGACAATGCTATGTGGGCTGTTGCCACGACAATGCTATGGGCTGTTGCCACGACAATGCTATGGGCTGTTGCCACGACAATGCTATGGGCTGTTGCCACGACAATGCTATGTGGGCTGTTGCCACGACAATGCTTTGGGCTGTTGCCACGGCAATGCTTTGGGCTGTTGCCACGACAATGCTTTGGGCTGTTGCCACGACAATGCTTTGTGGCAAAAATACTCTATGGGACGTTACTTTATATTTCTTGCAACAGAATGCTGTATGAGCTGTTTCGATTTGTTTTTTAATATTTCTGCTAAAATTTACTGATATTCGTAGTAAAATGCAACTGCACATGCATACAGTCTGCATCGATAACAAACCAGATTTTTACTTGTTACAAGATTAAGGTACTACAATGTGTTTTTGATAAGGATTGAGTTTAATTTTACAAAATAAAATAAAACCCAAAACAATTTTGGACAAAATATTTTACAATTGGGTCAGTTGACTGAATTCAACCTAGGGGATTAATATCATCCAAATGCATAATCTTTTATCTCAGTTTTTTTTTTTCTTTCGGATTAATTTAATCTGATGAATGAGTTTTATTTTGTGGATAAGTTTCATCTTGTTGATTAGTTTCATTTAGTTTCCTCCTGTGGATTCATTTCATTTGTGGATTAGTTTCATCTGGTGAATTTGTTGTTTCATCATTCGAATTAATTTCATCAAATGTGGAATAGTTACTTCTTGTGAATTAGTTTCATCTGGTGAATTAGTTTCATCTGGTGAATTAGTTTCATCTTGTGAATTAGTTTCATTTGGTGAATTAATTTCATCTGTTGGATTAATTTCATCTGTTGGATTAGTTTCACCTGGTAAATTAGTTTTAGCTGGTGTATTAGTTTCATCTGGTGAATTAGTTTCATCTGGTGAATTAGTTTCATCTGGTGTATTAGTTACGTCAGGTGAATTACTTTCATCTTGTGAATTAGTTTCATCTGGTGAATTAGATTCATCTGGTGAATTAGTTTCATCTGGTGAATTAGTTTCATCTGGTGAATTAGTTTCATCTGGTGAATTAGTTTCATCTGGTGAATTAGTTTCATCTGGTGAATTAGTTTCATCTGGTGAATTAGTTTCATCAGGTGAATTAGTTTCATCTGGTGTATTAGTTTCATCTGGTGAATAAGTTTCATCTGGTGTATTAGTTTCATCTGGTGAATTAGTTTCATCTGGTGTATTAGTTTCATCTGGTGAATTAGTTTCATCTGGTGTATTAGTTTCATCTGGTGTATTAGTTTCATCTGGTGAATTAGTTTCATCTGGTGAATTAGTTTCATCTGGTGAATTAGTTTCATCAGGTGTATTAGTTTCATCTGGTGTATTAGTTTCATCTGGTGAATTAGTTTCATCTGGTGAATTAGTTTCATCTGGTGAATTAGTTTCATCAGGTGAATTAGTTTCATCTGGTGTATTAGTTTCATCTGGGGAATTAGTTTCATCTGGTGAATTAGTTTCATCTGGTGTATTAGTTTCATCTGGTGAATTAGTTTCATCGGGTGAATTAGTTTCATCAGGTGAATTAGTTTCATCTGGTGAATTTGTTTCATCTGGTGAATTAGTTTCATCTGGTGAATTAGTTTCATCGGGTGAATTAGTTTCATCTGGTGAATTAGTTTCATCGGGGGAATCAGTTTCATCGGGTGAATTAGTTTCATCGAGTGAATAAGTTTCATCTGGTGACTTAGTTTCATGTGTTGTATTAGCTGGTGAATAAGTTTGATCAGGTCGATTAGTTTCTTAGAGAGATAGAAGAACGGACACGTGGGGGGGGGGGGGGGGGAGATATGTGTTGATATTAAAATTTTATTCAGTGCTTAGTTTTCTTCTACGAATCTTCGAACAAGTATTGCGATATATTATTTCTTCTGACCAACTACGAGGCCGTAAAGGTAACGGCAAATGATTTAGTCTCATTTGGACTTGATACGTATATTTTTCAAATTTATTGATTCTTGTAAGAAGGTGAGATGCACAAATCACAAGATAACTAAATGACAAAATTAAACGTCTATAGATTAAAAAACATGTCACACACAATCAACTGTAATTAGCTAAATGGAAATTTGTATATAATTTAACTCTTAAAAAATATAATTTATTTTAAGGCGCAGTGCAAATAATAAATACAACGTGTCATGGCATCTAAAATAGTTTTTGTCTTTTAAAATTTTCTCAAAATAACGGTTATAAAGAATACTTGCTGACGTTTTAAAAGTGTTAAGTTTCTTATTATTTAAATATGCATTTAAAAGCATTTAAATTTAATTTAATAAAACTGGAACTTGAGGACTATACCCCAAAAATAAATGAGCTTACTGCATGTGTGTTGATATTTTTCCATTTGACTTCTAATGAAACCAACAAAGCTCTCAGCCAGATATGGGTTTATCCTTAAGCACATCCCGACAGCACATTCAGTAGCTTTACCCAAGTCACTGCAAGGAAACAAACACGTGCTAATGATTTCAATCAGTAGTTTCGTCTCTTGCTAATATAGACATTCGACCAAAAAAATATATTATAATCAATTATAACAGGCGCGGTATACATAGAAGACACGTCAGATCACTAACTATCGGTAGATAAACCACCCGCGGTCAAAGCCTCGCTGTAGTCGAAATGACGTTTTGCTAATAGCACCCTCGGCCAGACCTCATGTGTGTTTAAAATCGGCGAATATAAAAAGTACTAGGCAGTAGCGTACGCAGGGGGGGAGCAGGGGGAGCGGCCGCTCCCCCTCTGGCCATTTTTAGCAAAGTGGCGCCTTTTTGGAAACTTTTTAAACTCAAAGTTTTTAACATTGATATTTGTTAAAAAATTATCTTTGGTCGGCACATTTGAAACGTAAATATCTGTGAATATTGTTTTTTCAATTACCAGTAAAAGGTGTGTGAGCAATACAGTGATCTAACCCATACCTTCTCATTATGTTAAAAAATTATCTTTAAAAAACACAAATTGTCAGTAGCAATTTTAAAAAATTGCATGATTTGAAATGTAAGACCGATATAATTGTTATATGTAGGCTATTATTCCGAACCTTGTAGAGTGAAAAGCTGGCTTTTATAACAACTCTGATTTAAAAAACTTTCATTATGCTGTAATACTTTAGCATTTATAATGACAATATATTTAATTCTGATTTTAGACAAATAATTTTTGTAAAAACGAATAGTGTTAAGCTATTTTATTAGATTCTAAAGTAATTATTTATTTGTTTTGATATTTATAATAAAATGTATAGACATATACATATTTATATTATGATATTGATTATTTCCCCTTTTCTCTCGTCTTAGATGTCCCAGGAATTATTATGTAGTTTTTTTACAAAAATTACGAAACAGATTATGCCGCGTTCATTATTTTTTGGTTGCAGTGTGTTTATATATATATATATATATATATATATATATATATATATATATATATATATATATATATATATATATATATATATATATATATATATATGTAACTAGGGTGGGCCTAGTTACTAGTCACTATTGTTGAGAACGCGATAGTGCAGGTGTTGGACTGATAAGCCAACTGATAACGATCATAAAGCCACGGCGTAGTTTGGAAGGATACGACAAGCGCTGTCAACTTTGACACGACTTGGCTGACGAAACAGTGCAGATGTTATATTAAATCGGACTGTACGACAGAAGCGGCGTAATTAACATTCTGATGCAATAATTAGAATCGATTACGATTACGATTATGATAGAACCGAATACGACTACGGATACGAAGGGGATATAAGGAAGGCGACGGCTCAGTCTCTCTCTCTCTCTCGCGCTCTCGATCAGTCAGTCTGTGTGGCAGTATCAAGTTGGTTATATTGTGTTAAGAAGGACGATAGACATGTGTATTCAGTTATATGAAGACTAGTGAGGACTGTTGGGAGTCAGTTGATTCAAACTATTATTGTGAAGCATTCCTTTTGATTCCGTATATTATTGTGAAGCATTTCTTTGATTCATGTAATAAAAGGATCAATAGCGAACCTGCATCTTCGAGTCTCTATACTGTGGTCGATGTTGTGTAGAATGAGTGGTTAGACTCGGTAACATTTGGCGTTGTCGAGCAGAACTCGTTAACATTTGGCACTACAGGCAAATAGTCTCGTTACATTTGGCGCTGCGAGCAGGGTCACATTTGGCGCTGCGAGTAGCCTAGGTCACATTTGGCGTCGTCGGACAGGATGAATTCAACTAGACTTGCCGCTTTAGGCACCCATAGTCAACCTTGTTAATAACTGTGTTTAGTGTGTGTGTGAATTCGAACATTCAGGAACAGTGAAAATTGAGGAACGAGGAAAATTTTTCATACACACACGGTAAGAAAGAACTCTTTTCTTTTTTTACTCAAGGAATAAAATGTCTACTCTGGACGAGAAGCAGACCCATATTGTGGTCCTGCCCAGAGAGTCCCACATTAACACATTTTACGGGGACGGTGATCCAGCTTTAACCAACAGGTTCAGTGAAGAGGTCAAAGCGGCCTGGGCCTCGAGATGCATGTCACCAGAGGAAAGATTAAGACTGCTGATGGGCAGTATAGGAGAGACGGTTAGGGCAGAGGTCAAATGCCACGATAAAACCATCCAATCAGATCCAGATAAGGTGCTGGATCTAATTATGGAGACCTTTGGGGAGAGACGGTCGGGATCGCAACTGCTAACGGTGTTAGTAGGCTTGAAGCAGAGAATGGCGGAGAGTGTGATGGAGTATTCACACCGAATGAACAGGGCCTTTGATTCGGTAAAGGGCAAAACACCTGACATTGATGTACGCCTACTGAGGGACCATTTCATCGAGGGGCTAGCAACCCCGATCTTAAGGAGAGAGTTGAAAGAGGAGGTCCACAAAGACCCGCAGTTGACCTTCCTTCAGGTCAGGAACTCAGCGATCCGCAGGTCCGAGGATGAGGACCAATCGAACTGTTCGGTGGACAAAGTCTCTGTGCCGGAACAGAAACAATCCCCACCCACAGGGACCGGCACGGTGGAAACCATGATGGCTCAGCTGTTGGCTCACCTGGATAAGGTTGACCAACGATTGGAGAGGTTAGAGAGCAGGTCAACAGCTGAGAATCAGGAAAAGAACGGGCCAAAACAGAGACAGGTTGGACGGCCGCGACCCGCCGGTCCATCGCTCCGGTGGACGGCCGACGGTCGACCAATTTGCTTGTCCTGTTCACAACCCGGACATATGGCACGGTACTGTCCGGTGAAACGATCGCCCTCTGTAGGGCAGGTTAGGGCTACAGAGCGGCGAGGTTATGGCGTAAGAAACAAAAGGAAACAAACAATGAAAGAGTCTCAAACAAGACTCGAAGAGAAATTATCAGATATTGAAAAAATGAACTGTGAAATGAACTTGAATGTTGAAAAGTTTCAAGTGAACAATTTGTTGGCAGAGAAAAATGATGATAGGAAAGAAATTGGTAGACTTAATAATGAGATCTCAAGGTTAACCATGAAACTGGATAGGGAAAGTTCACGCAAATTAAAAACACAGGAGAAATGTTCATCTTTAGAGTGTCTGTTATCTGAAGAAGAAAATAGAAACTTTGTACCTGGTTTTGCAAAAATTGCCGCACCGTTGCATGACTTAAGAAACAAAATGACAAAGAAACACAGTAAGGAGAAAAAGAAAGGCAAAACACAACTGATAGGTGAATTATGGACTGATGAATGCCTGAACTCGTTTAAGCTACTGAAAAAGGCTTTGACAGAGACGCCGATATTAGGATACGCAGACTTTGACAAACCATTTCGGCTAGAAATTGACGCCAGCTCTAAAGGTCTGGGAGCTGTGCTATCACAACAACAAAAGCAAGGTTTCAGGGTTATTGCGTATGCCAGTCGAGCTCTGAAGGAATCAGAGAAGAACATGACAAATTACAGCGCCATGAAACTAGAACTTTTGACATTAAAATGGGCTGTGACTGAAAAATTCAGGGACTATCTATTAGGTGCTAAATGTGTGGTATACACTGACAATAACCCCTTGAGTCACCTAAAGACAGCAAAGTTGGGATCCATCGAACAGCGATGGGCAGCAGAATTGGCACTCTTTGACCTGGAGATAAAATATCGCCCGGGGCGGTCCAATGGCAATGCGGACGCCTTATCAAGGAATCCTTACGAGAGACCGGGCGATGAGGAAGAAACGCTGACAGGAATATGTGAGGTCAGAGCGTCAACAGATATCCCTCACGGGGTGCAAGTGATGTGTAACCCTCACTCAGTGGGGATGCTTTTACCCACTGAGGTGTTGTGGTTTAAGACGGGCTGACCCTGAGATTAAGTAACACCGACACCGACAGTTGTTGTCAAGTACTCGTTTATTTATAGCATCGAGCCATGACGGCGATGCAACACATTAGTACAAAACGAACTTTTGACCAAAAGATCAAAAAACCAAAAGATCAAAAGAACTGTAGCCCTAAAACAAATGTAAAATAAAAAAGTTACATTCAGGACAACACCACGTGTAAGCTACAATATACACGGGTACAATAAATTATGTTTTCGGCCAGTACACAGTACTGCCAACAAGTACCAATAAGTAGTACTACAAAATAAATACTTAATTTAATACATCACCCTAACTAGTGTGCACATGCAGCACTAGCAGGAATACATAAGTAAGTATTTTAACAAACATAATTTAAATATCTACACTACCTTCATTAGGTCTACATCTTGGTCCACAGACAGCAGCCTTGCGTGTGCGACGCGGCTAGGCACATGTCACATGACATGGAACACAGGTAATTTCGCTCACAAAAGCATAAAAAAACGTCAACAGTTCAGTTGCAGTCCCACAGGGGCCGCAACCCAATGAATAAAAACTTCATAGTTTTATCCCCCTTTGGCTGGTAACCAATATGTGTTACACAGCCCCCCTCACAAATAAATGTACAATGGAATTCCCATTTACATTTACATTTACAACTCATACTTTAAAAAAAAGTTCAGTACACAAGTACACAGACATTAAGTCCTTTCAACTCAGATAGATTATTCCCGGCAAACCGGTAGAGGCTCCAGTGCTGGTACTGGTCACCACTTGATGCGCCAGGTTGAGTCGCTCGACGGGTCGTCGTTGACGGGTTGACCTCCGCAGCTCCGCTGGTGGTTCTGGGTTGATCCAAGAGTCATCCTCGTCCGATGCCTCGTCCCTCGCATTCACCTCATCCAGATGTGGGGCTGGCCTGACCATCTCCTTTTCTTGTCCGTCCTGGGCGACCACCTCGGGCACGAAAGGCGTTGCCTCCGGCCGAAGTCTGGTTGGGACCACTACCTTGATTGTCAGTTCCTCACCTTCATCTGCCTCACTGGTTGGGATGATCTCTCTCCGTCGCTCCCCCTCCGCCACAGTGGGTTCAGCACTCGACATTGTATAGTCGGGTCGCTGCCAACCACGGCGGCGTCCACCACGTCGTCGGCCTCTCCTCCGGCGGCGTCTCCGACCTCTGCTTGTGTCATGTCTGTCTCCCAAGCGACGATCTTGCTCGCGCTGAGACTGACATTCATAGTGTGGCTGTCTACCCTTCTCACGCGCACCCTCCGGCTGCAACCCTTCTCCACGGCGGAACACCCGACAGCCGTACCTCCAGCCGCTAGGCGAGGTAACCTGAGCTGTGGTTGCTCGACACTGTGCTGATCTCGGTGGCGTAAACTTGGGCTGGGAGCTTGGCAGAACACGCATCAGCATCCGCTCCCCGACGCTGATGGACTGGCGTTTCCCTGCTGCTGACCCCGTTGCCTTGCTGCTTTTCTCGGACAGTCGCGGACGAAGTGCTTCGTGGACCCGCACCCGTAACAAGCTCCTCTGGAGGGCTGTTGTTTTCGGGCTAGGATATCTGCCACCTTCTCCGCCAGACGGTCGAGTTGTTCCTCCGTGAGCATCAGCGGCGTCGTCTCCTGGCGACCAGCTACCGTTACTGCGTCGACCTTCTCCGCCAGACGGTCGAGTTGCTCCTCCGTGAGCATCAGCGGCGGCGTCGTCTCTTGGTGAACAGCTGCCGTTACTGCGTCGACCTGGATAGTCCTGTTAGCTGCTGCCGTGGCTACGACTGGGGACTCAGTTGTCCCGTCCAGCCTTTTAACAGCTTTCAGGACGTCCTCCACCTTCGGACTGGCTTCCCCTGCGAAACCAAATGTGCCGCGAAGTTCGAGCGCCAGAAGAGGTGAAACCCCCTTGCAGAAAGTGTGATACACCTTCTTCTGGGCATCGGCCTCAGTAAAGATACGCTGCTGGTTTAGCTTCGTCATCTCTGACCACAGTCGGCAGAGAAATTCCGACGCTGACTCCCTTGGATGTGGAGTGAGTCGGCTGAACTGCAGATACCTGTCTTCGGCACATCTGGTGTCGCCAAAAGTGCTTTGTAGGAGGCATAGCACTTCCTCTGGACTCGCAGCTTGCTTCACCCGCTCATAGGCAATCCCTCTCAGGCTGCCTAAGACGGGTGGCAACGGGTTCGGAACGCTGGTGTTCCGCAGCAAACACTGTACTTGGGTTTCCCATTCCGGGAAATTCACCTCCCCTCCTCCAGTGGGTGGAAGGCCGGTGAACACACTCAGCTTGCTGTTGTGTGCTGGAGCACACACCTCCACCTTCACGGGCCGCTGCGCATCTGCCTGCATCGCCGCCATCTTAGCCGTCAACTTGGCCAGCTCCTGCGACAACTTCTCCAACGTCGGGTCGCTGTTTTCCATCCTATCTCCCAAGGTCAAGCCCCACGTTGGGCGCCAAATGTAACCCTCACTCAGTGGGGATGCTTTTACCCACTGAGGTGTTGTGGTTTAAGACGGGCTGACCCTGAGATTAAGTAACACCGACACCGACAGTTGTTGTCAAGTACTCGTTTATTTATAGCATCGAGCCATGACGGCGATGCAACACATTAGTACAAAACGAACTTTTGACCAAAAGATCAAAAAACCAAAAGATCAAAAGAACTGTAGCCCTAAAACAAATGTAAAATAAAAAAGTTACATTCAGGACAACACCACGTGTAAGCTACAATATACACGGGTACAATAAATTATGTTTTCGGCCAGTACACAGTACTGCCAACAAGTACCAATAAGTAGTACTACAAAATAAATACTTAATTTAATACATCACCCTAACTAGTGTGCACATGCAGCACTAGCAGGAATACATAAGTAAGTATTTTAACAAACATAATTTAAATATCTACACTACCTTCATTAGGTCTACATCTTGGTCCACAGACAGCAGCCTTGCGTGTGCGACGCGGCTAGGCACATGTCACATGACATGGAACACAGGTAATTTCGCTCACAAAAGCATAAAAAAACGTCAACAGTTCAGTTGCAGTCCCACAGGGGCCGCAACCCAATGAATAAAAACTTCATAGTTTTATCCCCCTTTGGCTGGTAACCAATATGTGTTACAGATGCAAAACGGGCAGACCGGGGTGGAGCACATTTCCACAGAGCCCGGACATATGGACATTAGTGATTTTAATTGCCTTAATCACAAAGAGATAAGAGATGCCCAGAGAACGGATAGTGGCTTACAGCCGCTGTTGAAACACGTCCAGGAACAAAAATTCCCAGGAAGAAGGGAAAGAGAACAATTTGGTCGAGAAACAAAGAAAATACTGAGTCAGTGGGACCGTCTCAGTATAAAGGATGGTGGTCTCATGCGGAGAATTCATGACCAAATTGATGGGACAATACACCAGGTGGTGGTGCCTGGACAATTACGAGAAGAAGTGCTAAGGTTGGCACATGACAGGGCAGGACACCAGGGTCAGGACAGGACGCACAAAATATTACGACGGAGGTGTTACTGGCCCAATATGGAAATGGAGGTCAAACGCCATTGTGAGGCTTGTGTTAGGTGTCAGCATGCGAAAATGCCAGTTGTCAAAATGAGACAGCCATCAGGACACCTACTAGCGACAAAACCACTAGAGATTGTGGCTATGGACTTTACGTCGTTGGAACAATCATCGGATGGGACGGAACATGTGTTGGTAATGACTGATGTATTCACCAAATGGACTGTGGCGGTGTCCACACGAGATCAGACTGCCAAAACAGTGGCAAAGGTCTTAATAGAACATTGGTTCATCAAATATGGCATACCAAGACAATTACACTCTGACCAAGGAAGGGCCTTCGAGTCAGAAGTAATTAACCAACTGTGCAGCCACTACGGGATCAACAAATCTAGAACAACCACATTTAATCCGAAAGGAAACGGACAGTGCGAGCGGTTCAACCGCAGCATGCATGATTTGCTGCGTACTCTAGAACCTGAACAGAAAAAACGTTGGCCTGATTTTCTCCCAGAGTTGGTATATCTATACAACTGCACCCCCCATGCCACAACCGGCTTTTCGCCACACATGTTGCTGTTCGGACGGGAGGCTCGACTCCCTCTTGACTTGTTCCTAGGAAAAAAGGAGAGTATGACTGGCTCATACACTGCACTGGAATATGTGAATGAACATATGAGACGAATTAGAGAAATGTACAGGGTAGTACAGGAAAGACTAGAACATGAAGCACGGCGAAGGGAACCGCCGGTACAGACAAAGGACCCGCCACTCAAACTGAACGACAGGGTATTACTGCGTAGCCACCCGTTAGGCAGAAACAAAATCCACGATCTCTGGGGACAGGAGATATGGCAAGTCGTGGAGATGCCTAAAGTAGCAGGTGGCCCCTTTAAGATAAGACCCATCGATCACGCCAAACCGGATCGGTGGGCGAATATTGCTCAATTAAAGAAATATTGTCATAGTCAAGAAGAGCAGTTACACACAAGGAAACCCAAGACAATTAGGGAACCGGAAACTATAACGGAAATTCACATACCCATCCCGGAACCATGTCACCATCAACAGAACAACAGCGAGATCAAGAGGAGGATAACGGCAACGAAGAGGATCCCGTTCCTCCCAGAAGCAGAGAGACAGTAGACCATCAGATAAGTGGTCCGCGGAGAAGTTTGAGAAACAGAAAGAATACGAAATTTTTTGTCAGCAACCATCAATTCTTTCATGGTCGCGCTGGTATGAGAACAGACTGTTCAAAAAGTCATAAAAGTGAACTGGTGAAGGCACCAAACGAAAAAAGGGGGATGTGAATTCTAGAACTGTTTTGTGTCTGAGGAATATGATGTAGACACATTTGATATGTGAAATAGGGATAACTGTCAATCTTTTACGAATGGGACGACATTGACAGTGAATGGAACAATAAATTTTTTTTTACGATGGTGCGATGGACATTTAGGAAGTGCACCTACCAAGCGTTGTTTGTGGTTGAAAACACACAAAAAAAGGCGGCGGTGGATGTAACTAGGGTGGGCCTAGTTACTAGTCACTATTGTTGAGAACGCGATAGTGCAGGTGTTGGACTGATAAGCCAACTGATAACGATCATAAAGCCACGGCGTAGTTTGGAAGGATACGACAAGCGCTGTCAACTTTGACACGACTTGGCTGACGAAACAGTGCAGATGTTATATTAAATCGGACTGTACGACAGAAGCGGCGTAATTAACATTCTGGTGCAATAATTAGAATCGATTACGATTACGATTATGATAGAACCGAATACGACTACGGATACGAAGGGGATATAAGGAAGGCGACGGCTCAGTCTCTCTCTCTCTCTCGCGCTCTCGATCAGTCAGTCTGTGTGGCAGTATCAAGTTGGTTATATTGTGTTAAGAAGGACGATAGACATGTGTATTCAGTTATATGAAGACTAGTGAGGACTGTTGGGAGTCAGTTGATTCAAACTATTATTGTGAAGCATTCCTTTTGATTCCGTATATTATTGTGAAGCATTTCTTTGATTCATGTAATAAAAGGATCAATAGCGAACCTGCATCTTCGAGTCTCTATACTGTGGTCGATGTTGTGTAGAATGAGTGGTTAGACTCGGTAACATTTGGCGCTGTCGAGCAGAACTCGTTAACATTTGGCACTACAGGCAAATAGTCTCGTTACATTTGGCGCTGCGAGCAGGGTCACATTTGGCGCTGCGAGTAGCCTAGGTCACATATATATATATATATATATATATATATATATATATATATATATATATATATATATATATATATATATATATATATATATATATATATATATATATATATATATATATATATATATATATATATACTGATATAGAAAATATTACATATTCGGCGCCTTTTTTTGCTATTTCCGCTCCCCCTACAACGAAAACCTGGATACGCCTCTGGTACTAGGCATGCTGCCCAGCTTCGCTTAGGCTTTCGAAAACATTGAGAATTTGAATGCTTAATTAATTCGCCCGAGGGTCGGTCTACGACCTCAAGAGTTATGAAGAGGTTCCTCCGTGGACATTTTTTAAAAATTTATAGCTCATATAAGGTACCGGTCAGTCGATGTCAGTTTTGACCCCCTCATCGTAGACTTTTCGGCCAACCGGCCCCCGTGTTCTGTCGCCCCAAGGCAAGGTCCTGCCAAATTTGAAGCGCCTGCGGCGCCGGGAAGTGCCCTATCGGACACCCGACAATCTAGATCTAGATTCCTAAAAGAATTTTTTTTTTAAGTTTAGCCCGAGCATAATAAAAAAAAATTCATTAACCAAGAGAATGAAATACGTATTTTAAAATCTTAACTTACACGAATATGCCTATTCTTTCAAATTAATTTTTTTTTATCCCAAATTAGCCAGTTCCAAACAAAGATTTTGTATAAAATAAATAAGTCTTGAAATAGTTTAGTCCTAATATAGAAATTTATTTTTGGAATTGATTTTAGAGAGGTTAGAGTCTAAATCTAGATCTTAGCGTCTACGTCTAGATCTAGTTATTGCGTAGATTTAGATTTAGATTTAGTCTAGATCTAGAATCTCTAGATCTAGAATCCAAATACATAAAATAAATTTTATGAGTTTAGGCCGGATAAATTGTATTGTATACATTTCATAGTGTACGTAGATCTAAATCAAATTTGAATGAAATAGTTCATTTCTTTTTATTCGAAACACGGCAGATGACGTCATTAGTTAATGTATAAGCAATAGTGACGTCACAGTTTTATGCGTTCTTTTTCACATGTATTAATGCTTTTCCGGTTGCATAAATAATACTGTTTCTCTACATTCGAATACGCCTTTATTTTTTATTTTTCTTCTTTAACTAAAATTGTGGTTATACATTTAAAACATCTAACATATTATTTTCAACAAAAGTCCGTAAAAAGTTCTCGATATATTGCTGCCGATTCTGACGTGATGTCCGGCGAAATTTTTTTGCGGACAGACAGAGAGAGAGAGAGAGAGAGAGAGAGAGAGAGATGTGCGAACGTGGGGATTTATATATTAGGAATTAGGATATGTTTCTATAGATTTTAGAAGGTAAAGCGGCATTTATTCTTCTACTAGAATATACACAAATGGGGATGAAACAAACCTCTCTATGTAGCCTACACACACACATTTAAACACAAACACGCTCAAATACACATACACACACAAACTTGCGATAATTCTCATTACTCATCTATCTGGATGCAATTTTTTACTTTCTCGTATACACGAAGTATAGAGAAAGCCTTGTAATCGTGCAAAAAAAATAAACCGGGAGTGATCTCCCCTAAACTTTCTCGAATATTCTTATATAAAAACAACAGGGGATGGGAACTCGGGATATAGTTATGATTTTTAATTCATTTTAAATACTTAAAATTTTTAAAATAGAATAGAATCTTATAGAAAAAAGAATTGCGCACCAAGCGAACACCAAATAAAGATGTTCATAAAAGTGCGCAATATTATTAGTACTTTATAAATTTAAATGCGTTTTTTTTTGAGAAATCGGTAACAGCGTAAATTAGTACTTCCGGTCAACGGAAATTACTCAAAATTTGACAGAAGGGAGAGATATAGATCTTTTACTGACATGTGAATTTTCATTTATCTATCTGAAATAGTACTCCAGTTATAGGCTTTTGAAAAATTCAAAGTAGTAAAAGTACCACTTCCGGTTATTGTAAATTGCTCAAAAGTTGATACGGATCTACGATTTTGAGAAAATACTTATATATGAAATTTCATCAACCTAGCTGTAACAGTACTCAAGATATCGTGTTTACACGCAGACAGACACACAGACACACAGACAGACACACAGACATACGGACAAGCTTGCAAAATAATGTTTTTCCGTATCAGTGAGTTATCACGATTACAAGACTTTCTCAATACTTAGTATATACGAGAAAGTAAAAATCGAGATTTTTGTAAATCTCGACGATTTACACCTCACTGAGTCGGAAAAACATAGTTTTAAAATCTTGTCCGTATGCCTGTGTGTGTGTGTGTCTGTCTGTCTGTCTGTAAACACGATTTTAAAAAAAATCATAAAAGCATTTTAATAACAAGCTTTTATGTAATAATGCACTAAAAAGTAGAAAATAAATTATACACTACTATTTAAATAACTACCAGAAAAATGGCCCGTTAAGGAAGGATACAACGGGCGCTAGGTTGATAGTGCTGTCTCTTTTCTCTAAACTAAAACCAAAACCAAAATCACCACCTTCGTTCAATTTAACCGGAAACGAAAAACGACATTGAAAACGGATTTTTATCCAGAATCGGTACTTTAATTTATACAAAATATAGTCATAGGCATATCCCAAAAGTCAAAACCATGCACCTAATCTTATTCATGACAAAAGTCGCATTTAGAATTTCTTTCAGGCAACTCTACTTGGGAGGAGGGGGCTTCGCACCCCCCCCCCAACACACACACCCCAAAACATGTCTACCGTCCCATTCAACGAAATATAATTATATACTTTTTCCAGTGTCCGCCCCCTCCCAGAAAATTCTACCCCTACCCCTCCCTGGGGAGGAAAAAATCTGAAAGAAACACTGGTCGCATTTGTAGATCATATAAACTAAAGGAAGAACCTGGGCGGGGAAGAGATGCATGAAAAAACTGCACGCTAAACACTTTTTTTTAGATTAGAAAAATTCCTCCCTTCGGGGAGGAAAAAGTCTGAAAGAAACACTGGTGTCGTGCTTAGCCACTACCCGAAGAATTGCATGAAACTCTGCACGCAAACCACTTTTTAGATTAGATACATTAATTAGGCGTTAATTTTATTATAGAGTATCGATGAAGAAATTTCTTTTGAGTTGGGGAGGGGGGAGGGGGTTTAGACGTTCTTACGCGGGAATGGGGCTTCGACCCTACCCGAAGAATTGTATGAAAGAAACTCTTCGCGTAAACCACTTAGATTAGACAAAATTGGCTTTTTAAATTCAATGTTTACTCGAGAATCAATGACGTCATATTACTGTTTGCACTCTCCGGCTTGAGATGATTTTTTACTATATGCTAAATGTGACGTCATATTTCGTTGCCGTCTCACTGTGCATGTTTTTAAGTTGCTTGTGTTTTCTCTAGAGCGTTCTTGTCAGATACATACACAGATAGATAGATACATAGACAGACAGACAGCTAAACTATTATTATAGATAGAGAAAAGCGTGGGTCACTTTAGTTTCTATTAAATACCTTTACTAATATTTAGAAAGAGACCCACGCTTTTCTTTATAGTTATTTAAATAGTAGTGTATACATTATTTTCTCCTTTTTAGTGCATTATTACATAAAAGCTTGTTATTAAAATGTTTTTTATGAATTTTTTTAGTACTTTACATGTTTTATTTACACTAGAGGTGCATGACTAAAACCATTGCGCACCTATTAAACGTGATGACGCCCTATTGAACGTGATTACGCGTGTCTAATAGCGCATTATAGTTTGATGAGACAGCCTACTAATTTGGAAATTTTACAAATTAATTCATAAAAAATTAATCAGGCGACCAATTAAGTCATATTTGAGGTCATGTTGCATTGTCTTCATGTCTTGACCCACGTACCAACTACGAACCGTATATGTCAGTTACAAGTACCTGCATTTCGATCTAGACCAGGGTCTCCAAACTTTTCAGTCCGAGGGCCGCATTAACTATCAAATTTCAGTTCGGGGGCCAGTTTCTTCTAGACATGTCTTTGATTTTTCTGGGCAAAGTTCCTCAGCCATCACCAACAAACGTTTTTTTCCGTGGACAAAAAGATCTCCGCGGGCCGGATTAGAGGACCTCGCGGGCCGCATCCGGCCCGCGGGCCGTAGTTTGGAGACCCCTGATCTAGACAGACGGACGACTGACAACAGACTGACGACAGACTGACGACAGACTGACGAGGGAGTGTGTTAAATAAAAGCTTGCAATAAAAACAATACAATTTTGAGACTTATTTGTATCAAAGACATTATAAAGTTCTAAACTGAGAGATGTTTTAATTATAATAAACGTATATATATATATATATATATATATATATATATATATATATATATATATATATATATATATATATATATATATATATATATATATATATATATATATATATATATATATATATATATATATATATATATATATATATATATATATGTGTGTGTGTGTGTGTATAAGGCAGAGATCCCAGTGGGTTTTCGGACACTTACTGTAGGTTTGAAAATTTAGAAATCGGCCCGGTTTCGCGAATAAATAAAGGAAGATATACGGATCGACCTCCTCTTTGTTTACCAGGGGTAAAATTAACTTAGAATTATCATAAACCAGCCACAAAGCCCCGTGAAATTTTGTGGGGCAGTAGACGCGCAATAATGCCTGAAAGGAATCGGCCCATTTAGGAAAACCTAGCAAAATATATTAGTATTTCACTCTATTAATTGTTTAAAATATACTTAGTGGAGTTTTTAGATATTTTGTCCTGTACCATTCTAATTAGCTGACTATCCAACTACTCAATCACCTAGTGACCGCTTGTTAAACCGCATTCCTGTCCGAAACACTTTTGAGATTGAAATAACACAACATACAATAAATGCAAATCGCGCATATTTTACAAGGTTTTAAGTCATTCAGGTAAATCAGAATACTAGTTTATGCTTACAGGGTTAGTGTAGGTTCTTTAACAACTATAAAGTGTTGCGCTATTTTTCACTTACTCGCAGTAGGTATTTTTATTTTCTCCTTTGTTAATAGCTCTGTTGATGCCGAAACTCATTAGACACAGTGTCAAATGTTGACCACATTCTGAAATGTGTGTACATTAAGATTATTCATATATAAACGGATTGCGGTTGGGGTGTAGGCCTACCTAAAAACGTGGCTTAATTAACTACAATAATTTAGTCTAATCGGTTACCTGTCATGAAACCTAAAGGTAACTTTTTGAATACCCGCTTTATCTTGTTTTTAATCCCACTAGGATTTTGAGCTACCGTCGAGATTTGAGCTGGGCTTTGTGTTGTGGGTCTGGGGCTGGTGGCCAAGTTTCGTGAAGTAGGTTTGGGACTGGTGGCCAAGCTTTGCGTCGAAGGTCTAGGGCTGGTGGCCAAGTTTCGTGAAGTAGGTTTGGGACTGGTGGCCAAGTTTCGTATTGTAGGTCTAGGGCTGGTGGCCAAGTTTCGTGTGGTAGGTCTAGGGCTGGTGGCCAAGTTTCGCGAGGTTGGTCTAGGGCTAATGGCCAAGTCTTGCGTCGAAGGTCTAGGGCTGGTGGCCAAGTTTCGTGTGGTAGGTCTAGGGCTAGTGGCCAAGTTTCGTGTGGTAGGTCTTGGGCTGGTGGCCAAGTTTCGTATTGTAGGTCTAGGGCTGGTGGCCAAGTTTCGTATTGTAGGTCTAGGGCTGGTGGCCAAGTTTCGTGTGGTAGGTCTAGGGCTGGTGGCCAAGTTTCGTGAAGTAGGTTTGGGACTGGTGGCCAATCTTTGCGTCGGTCTCGGGTTGGTGGCCAAGTTTCGCGAGGTAGGTCTGGGGCTGGTGGCCAATCTTTGCGTCGGTCTGGGGTTGGTGGCCGAGTTTCGTGTGTTAGGTCTAGGGCTGGTGGCCAAGATTCGTGTGGTAGGCCTAGGGCTGGTGGCCAAGTTTCGCGAGGTAGGTCTGGGGCTGGTGGCCAATCTTTGCGTCGGTCTGGGGTTGGTGGCCGAGTTTCGTGTGTTAGGTCTGGGGCTGGTGGCCAAGTTTTGTGTGTGATCATCGGTACTAATGGCCACGTTTTTTATTGGAGCTTTAGGTCTTGTGGATGATGTTGCTCTAGGGGCCACATTATTCGAGGGCGATCTGGAACTTTTGGCCACATTTAGGCTGGTCTTGTCTTTGCTGAAGCCTGTGTTCAAGTTTTTTTGCGGTGCTATTGTCGGTTTTTGGATGAAAATACTTCTAGCGGGCGTTGGTCTTAAGATAGTTATAGTTTTAGGCATTGGTTTGACAAAGATGTTGCTTCTGACGTTTTGGGCGCTATTTCCCTTGGTTGCCGTGGAGCTTTGAAAAATATTTCTCGATGGCAGCGATGTCTTCGGTTTGAAGATTGAAGATGTCCTGTGGGCTGGTGTAAACTGTGGTTTGGTAAGACTGCTCTGACTTTTCCAAGGATTAAACATTGATGGAAACTTCCAGGATTTTGTTTTACCTTTTCGTAAGACATTATTTAATATAAAGAGTCAGTTCATTGCACAAAATAAACCGAATTAAAAATAAACTATGTCGAATATTCTTATATAACACTATGAGGGATGGCAACCCCGGATATTGACATAATTTTAAAATAATTTTTGAGTTCTTAATTTTTAAAATAGAATCTCGAAGAACAAAGAATTGCATAACAAATCAACTGCAAACATTGTGTGTATAATAGTGCGGAAGGTTAGTAATGAAAAAAAAACTATTAATTTACAAAGATGTTATTAAGTGTGTATAATAGTGCGGAACGTTAGTACTTAATTAAAAATACCTTTATTAATTAACAAAGATGTTAGTAAGCTTCTATTTAAGTAACGTTTTATGTCAAAATACATTGTCATCTAGTCTTGACCTACGTGAAAAGTTTAAAATAATCCGGTCGGGTAGAAGTGTTAGGAGTTTTGCTCGCGAAAATTATTGTCCATGACAAACGACAAAAGGCAGAGGAATCAAGTTAAAATTAAATTCATTTGCGTTTTTTTTTTCCCAGATATCTGAATTTGCGTAAAGTACCACTAACGGTCACCGAAAATTAATCAAAATTTGACAGCTTACGGATAATTAGATCTTTTACTTTATTGTGAAATTTCGTCTATCTATCAGGGAGAATACTCTAGTTACATGCTTTTTAAAAACCGAAAGTAGAATAAGTTCCACTTCCGGTTACCAGGAAACGCTGAAAGGTTGAAACAGAACTACTCATTTGATATAATACTGATAAATGAAATTTCATCAACCTAGCTGTAATGGTACTCAGGTTATCGTGTTCACAGTCACACATACACACACATACACACAACCAGACACGGATAAAATTGCGAAACTAGGGTTTTCCGACTCAGGGATTTGTAAAACCTTGAGATTTGTGGAAATCTTGATTTCGATAGTTTCCTTAAATATTATAATAAACTACTACTGAAATAACTAAAAATAAAAGC
The DNA here is from genome assembly GCF_028476545.2 of Physella acuta. Classification (NCBI taxonomy): domain Eukaryota; kingdom Metazoa; phylum Mollusca; class Gastropoda; family Physidae; genus Physella; species Physella acuta. The sequence goes on along the minus strand of NW_026732661.1, from coordinate 71,063 downwards.
GTGGCTCGCTATATTATGTATTCAATACTTATACACAGAATTTAAGAAGCAACCGACGCTTTTATTGATTTCTCGTATATACGAAGTATAGAGAAAGTCTTGTAATCATGCAAAAAAAAAAAATCGAGATTTTTACAAATCTCGACGTTTTACACCTCACTGATACGGAAAAACATAATTTTGCAATCTTGTCCGTATGTCTGTGTGTCTGTCTGTGTGTCTCTGTGTGTGTCTGTGTGTCTGTGTGTAAACACGATAACTTGAGTACCGTTACAGCTAGGTTGATGAAATTTCATATATATGTATTTTATCAAAATTGTAGATCCGTATCAACTTTTGAGCGATTTACGATAACCGGAAGTGGTACTTTTTCTACTTTGAATTTTTCAATAACTTGAGTACTATTTTAAATAGATAAATGAAAATTCACATATAAGTAAAAGATCTAATTCTCTACCTTCTTTCAAATTTGAGTAATTTCCGTTGACCGGAAGTAGTAATTTACGCTACTTCCGATTTCTCAAAAAACGCATTTAAATTTATAAAGAACTAATAATATTGCGCACTATTGTGAACATCTTTATTTGGCGTTCGCTTGGTGCGCAATTCTTTTTTCTATGAGATTCTATTATATTTTAAAAAGTTTAAGTATTTAAAATGGATTAAAAGATCATGTCTGTAGCCCGAGTTTCTATCCTCAGTTGTTTTATATAAGAATATTCGAGAAAGTTAAGGGGAGATCACTCCCGGTTTATTTTTTAGTTATTTAAGTAGTGGTTCATATTATATTTAAAGAAAATTATTTATTTTCTCCTTTTATTGCATAATTATATAAAAGCTTGTCCCTAAAAACGGTGTAAACTGTCATAATTTCATGTGATTTTTGTGCACAATTACAATACTTCCTCTACTATACTCTGTACTCTACTATACGAGAAAGTAAAAATGAAAATACGTCAGCGAATAATGTGTGAAAAATTGCCAGTGAAATCTTTTCAATACAATTTGGTGCTAATTTTTTTAAATCGAAGCTGGTCTCCAATGTTAAAAAATAGCCTGGTGCTAATTGTTTTAAACAGTAAGCGCCAAGTGTAGAACCTACCAATGGTGAGTACAGCCCATAGCATCAGCGTGACCAGAACGTATGTCTTCATGTTGTTGACTAGAGCCTCGCGATACGCAGCTCAAGTGTAGAGTCTTATCTGTAGAGAAAACATAATATTTGTGGTTTTTGAGAGTTTATTTAATCGCAAATCGATAAAGATAATAATGTTCATTTTTTTTAAAATAATGCTCGATAACCAATGCTCCTTATGAGCAACGACAGACATCTTCAGGAACAAAAGGATGGTTTATTGAACTCCAAAGAATCGTGCAGCGATCCCGATGGGAAACGTCTTAGTACCATAACAAAGTGTAACGCATTACCTTGAAACTTTAGCTAACAAGACTATATGGTTATGTCATAAAAGCTATCGCAAGCGCTGGTTGGCGTCTGCTTGGAGTATGCGACGCAACAGCTCACCCTCCTCAGATTTATACTACCACGGTCTGGAAAACGGAGCCAATTGTTGATAAAATCTTGCCTTGTTTTTCAGCATTCTTAGAAACTTCAGATTTTTTTTTTTTACAAATTCTAGGGAAATCCGGGTTCCCCCCACCCCCCACCCCCCGCCCTCTCCCACAGCTCCAGTTGTTATCGGCTCGGCGTATGACATTACTCGCAAAATTCTGGCACGGGTCGAGTCAGTGTTCCAACTAGGCTAACTGGTATCCGGGTGTCTACGTGTATAAACATTGGACGTGATTGACATGAACATAGGCTACTTTGTTGTTTTTTAACAAAATGTTTCTAACTTTTTTATTTCATCTAACCTCGTTAGATTAAGTATATGATAGTTACGATGATAGCAAGTTATGTAACTGCTTTTCCATCCACACCATATTAGCAGATTGATATGATCGACGGATCTGACCGGGGTGGTGGGGTAGAGGGGGTCACGTGGGCGTGTTGTGTGGTATGAGTTGTGGTGTGAAAGTAAACTAAAAAATGTGTTTATGTGTGTGTTTGTGTGTGTTATGCATGTGTGCTGGATATCAAGACAGTACTTAATGTGAACCGTTACAGACAATTTTAACACGTTTTTCTTAACTCAGCTTCGCGTTTGTTTGTTTGTTTGTGGGTTTGTTGTTAAAATTGACAACGAAAATTAGCCCACTTCTGATTGCTCTAGACATCTGAAATTCGGCATGCAGGCTATTTTCGCCTAACAATTTCAGATGCAATTATAAAAACTAGCAATTAGAGACCTAAATTAGCTTAATTAAATTACGCCCCAAGGACCCTAAAATTGAGGACATGATTTCTAAAGATACCGACAAGACTGGAGGCCTATTGACACAGTTACTTCGGCCCCAATAAATGTGAGCGCAGGTTCGAATCCTGGTCACGGCATGTAGGCTGCTGTGGGTCTCGCACTGCCAAGCAAATTTGCGACATCATTAGGAAGGCGTTTATCTTGAAAGACGCTATTAGAAATCAGTGAAGTTTAAGTTACGAGTTTTAACTTCAAAACACACCCACATAGAATTTATTTTGATAAAAAATCCTCTAAATTTTTTTGTTTTAAAAACACTTAGTCAAGTCATACTTAATCAAGTCATTAGATAAAGTAGAAAATAAACTATATAAAAAACTTAAAAAAAACCACGTTTTTCATGTGTAGCAACGGACTAAAAAGGAGAAAATAAAATACTTTAAAAAAAAAATAATTTTTAAACAACCACGTTTTTCTTTCGGACTAAAAAGTAGAAAATAAATTTTTCTTCCGACCCTAGGGGATCTACCAATGACTGCTCGTAGATTTTGTGCTTCCTCGAGCTGTGCAGGTTCTTGTGATGACTGTTCATACATTTGATGACAAAAAACGTGGGTCGGGCAGATCGGTCGGGAAATTTGATGGTGAACGTATTTATTTTCTACTTTTTAGTCCGCAAGAAAAACGTGGTTGTTTAAAAAGTTTTTTTTTAAGTATTTTTTATAACAATCTTTCAAGAGGTGTCACGATGCGTGGGAGGGGGGGGGGGGTGGCGGACCGCTCCGGGTGACACCATTTAGGGGGGGGGGGGGGGGGTGACAACATGGTGAAAACCTGCAAAATATATAGAAGAATTATGCTTTTTATCGGTTCAATTAAGGGTTAATTACTTGGGGGAGCTACCATCTCCTACCGAGCGCGTCCCCAGGTGGCGGATAGGGGAGAGGCCCTTAGATATGAGGGTTAGCTGTGAATACCAAATAAACAGCCGTGGACCAACTGGTTTGTGGTCATGGAGGATGAGGTGGGATATCCATTGGTTAGGATATCCAATAAAAAACATCTCATAAATCCAAGGAAATGACTTCAACGGCGAGCATGGGGCGCTATAACTCCAAACCCGGGCAGATGGGGCTCGTGAGCAGGGGACAGCAACCCATCTAGGAAAGACAACTCCAAAATCAAACAGCTACTGCCTTGTAGTTTGTTCTTGGGTGATCAAAGGCTATGGAAGCAAATCCAGAAAGAAAAGCAGGCTGAAGTCGGAGTCAACGGGCCATCCAGTATGGCGCATAACATGCTGGCACGCACTGCTTAATTTTATGATGGAGGAAAGAAATAGGACTAACAGAAGTGGCGTCCTGCCTGTGGAATCCCGCTGCGCAGGTAGGGGGCCGGGCTCTCCGCCTCGAAGGAGCCCACAAAAGCGAGCTGGTGGTTCCTCTATTCTTGCCTGGCCAGCCAGGGGCAAGGATCAGAAGGTAAATTCTACTGGCCAAAATAGTGAGGAAAACAACAAATTACTTGTTATCCTGCAGTGGAATGCAGAGGGAGTTCATAAAAAAAAGGAAGCCTTAAAAATATTCCTACATGAAAATAAAGTAGACGTTGCTTGTATTCAAGAAACTCACCTCAACAACAATCTTCGCTTCTCTATTAGAGGATACACCTGCATAAGGCAGGACAGGGAAAACAGACCTAAAGGAGGTATCCTCATTCTCATAAAAAATGACATTCCAACAACAGATATCGTTATACCAAACTCAACAGCATCTGAGATAATGGGCACCAAACTCATACTTGCAGAAGGTAAACTAAATATCTTCAATTGCTACTGTCCTCCTGATAAGGACCTGGAACTGGACCGCATCTCCCTGCCAAACAGCGAAGAGTGCCTGGTTGTGGGAGACATGAACAGCCACTCCCAGAGCTGGGGTTACCCTGACCTCAATGCTAAAGGAGAGGAAATTGAAGAATGGCAAGCAGAAAATAGGCTCATCCTTCTAAATAAACCTGATGACAAACCAATTTTTTTACTCAAGGTCTTGGTTAACCACGTATAACAGTGAAACATTGTTGTATCGTATTTTGGGAGTGTGTTTTGGGATTGCATCAGAAAGACTGTGGTGTGTGCGCATGCGCGGGAAGAAAGGAAGAAAGGAGAGAACGAGAACATGGCGTAAGTTGGCTGTACACGCTGTCTATGTGGAGACAAAATAAATATGTGTATAATGTAAAAGAAGGCTCGTCTTGTAATTTCGCATGTGATAGATGAAAGGTAGGGAAAAGGCCTGTGGCAAATTTATAGCGTGAACCCAGTCACACAAAAACATTGTGACACCACGACTACCCCCGACCTAGCTTTTGCTACTAATGGCATATCCAAAAAATGCAAAAGAGAAGTTGCAGATCAACTAGCCACTAGCGACCACCGACCAATCCTGATCCAGATAGAAACATCAAACAGGCCAATTGAAGCCTACCCCCGCCCTAGATGGAACTACAAAAAAGCTAATTGGGAGCTCTTCTCTTCCCTCACAGACTCCTACACAAGACCAATCAACTGTAAAACCAAACAGGTGAACAAGTCATACACAGCCTTCTCAAAAGCAGTTCTGTTAGCAGCCAAAAAATCTATTCCAAGGGGAGCAAGAAAAAATTATATCCCAAACTGGACTCCAGACCTCCAGATACTCCATGACGAGACAATTGATGCTAGAAACATTGTTGAAGAAAATCCCACTGTAGAAAATAACATAAAATTAAAATCAGCAAACGCAGTCTTTAGAAAAAAGTATCTAACTGCATTGAGGAAAAGCTGGCAAGAAAAAACAGAACACCTCAATGTAGATAGAGATGGTCATAAACTATGGAGTATTGCAAAAAGGCTAAACCAAGAAGAAAACAGAGCTACTCCCATAGTCATCGACATTGAAAACACGATCAAAACAGAAAAGGATGCAGCAAAAGAATTTATAACCCACTTCAGCAAAGTGGGACAAATAAATATCTGCCAGAGTAGAAGAGGTTAAAAATCAAACTGAAGTTAAAGAAAAACTACAGAAAGTCTCTCCCCCCTCCTCCACTGGAATGGTAGCTCGAATTAGCAAGAAGGAGCTCGGAGAAGCAATGAAGCTCCTCAAACTTAAGCAAGCTCCAGGCCCTGACAAAATCTCAAATGATATGCTCATGCACTTGGGCCCCAATGCTAAGAAAAAACTGCTCCAAATATTTAATGCAAGCTGGAAATCTGGGAAAATCCCAAATATTCGGAAAAAAGCAATCATGATACCTGTTCTAAAAATAGGAAAACCCAGGAACAAAGTCGATAGCTATCGCCCAATAAGTTTAACAAGCTGCGTTTGTAAACTGATGGAAAGAGTAGTAAACAACAGACTGACCTGGTTTCTAGAATCGAACAATCTACTAGCAGACGAACAGGCAGGCTTCAGGAAGTGCAGATCTACTGAAGACCAAATCACCTTCATTTCTCAGGAAATAGAAGATGGCTTTCAAGAAAAAAAACCAACCTCAATAGTGTGGGTCGACTTTGAAAAAGCCTTTGACAAGGTTTGGGAGCAAGGCTTAATTCTAAAGCTAATAAACCATCAAGTATCTCATAACATGCTAAACTGGATAAAAGGTTACCTAAGCAACCGAAAAGCATCAGTCTCCATGCAAGGAAAAAGAAGTCACACAGTAACTATAAAAAATGGAGTCCCTCAAGGAGGAGTCTTGTCTCCTACTCTCTTCCTCATTTATATAAATGACTTAAATGAAAACATCCCAAGGAGAGTAAAAAGAAGCATGTTTGCAGACGACCTTTCACTAATCAGCACAGAGGAATATATTGGTACCTCAAAATTTCGTCTTCAAGAAACACTTGACAAGCTCGGCAAATGGACCAAAAACTGGGGCTTATCCATCAATACCAAGAAAACAACTCATTCAATCTTCACCTTATCAACTAAACATCAAAAAATGAAACTTACCCTAGAAAACCAAGAGCTAGAAAAAAATGACCACCCCAAATACCTAGGAGTCACTTTTGACACTCGACTTACCTGGAGAAAACAAATAGAAAACACACAAAGTAATGGGATCAAAAGACTTAATCTAATGAGGAAACTGGCAGGAACAGACTGGGGAGCAAATCACCACATCCTGAAAAAAACCTACACCAGCTATGTGAGACCTACGTTAGAATATGGTGCTTCGGCTTGGGGCTCAGCAGCAAAAACAAATATTAGCAAATATGACAAAGTTCAGAACATTGGTTTGAGAATAATGACAGGAGCCATGAAAACAACACCCATAAATGCTATGGAGGAAATAGCCGCTCTTAGCTCAATAGAAGAAAGAAGAGAATCAAAAATCCTCACTCATTACACAAAGCTAGAGGCACTGGAAAACCATAACCTAAAACAAAAACTCCAGAAACCCAGTCCATCAACCAGACTACAAAGAACAAGTTTCATCAAAGAAGCAAAGAATCTGAAAAAGAAATATGAAATCGAAATATCATTCCTGAAGCAATAAAAACTCAAAACCTCTCCCCGCCTTGGATCTCCCACTGTCACTTAACCATTATTGACTCAATAGACACCATAGGAAAAAAATCTGACTATGATCTAGAAGAACTTAAGAAAATAACAAATAAACACATTAAGGATCAGTACCCCAGCAATACCTGGATTAGAGTTTTCACAGATGGCTCAGCTGAAGATGCCACAAAAAACGGCGGGGCTGGCATCCTTATTGAATGGCCAAGCGGAAAAAGCCTGGAAAAGGCAATAGCCACAGGCAGCCTATCCGACAATTTTAGGGCAGAAAAAGAAGCTTTAGAACACGCAGCAAACCTCCTGTCAGAACACCCTGAATCACCGAATAGTCAGATTGTATTTCTTACAGATGCCAAATCAGTCCTGCAATCCCTACAAAATCCGGAGTCCTATATTCAAACACTCATGACAGCACTAGAGAGGCTAAAAAATACCTGCAGCAGAATTGTGCTGCAGTGGATCCCGGGCCACTGCCAGATCCAGGGTAACGAGATCGCAGACCAGCTGGCAAAAATTGGGGGAAAGAAACCACAACCGGAAATTTCGCTACACCCAAAAGAAATAAAAAGAATAATTAAACACAAACAAACGCAAATGTGGTCTGTCACACACCCTCACTACATTAAAGACGACGGCTATTACAATTTAACACGAAAACAACAATACATAATCTTTCGACTTAGAACAGGCCACAACAGACTAAATCAACACATGCACAAAAAACTGAAGGTTGGGTGTAGCGAAATGTGCCCTTGTGGCAAGGCCCCGGAAAACACGGAGCACGTACTCCAGGATTGTACTCTGTATAGCCAGGCAAGAGGCAGACACTGGCCCCAGCCCACCCCACTCAGGGAAAAATTATATGGGACACCTGACAAACTGGAAACCACAGTCCGGTTTGTCCATGAAGTTGGACTTGTTGTCTAATTCCTCCACCATATTCAAAAATTAAGAACGAAGAAGAAGAAGAGAAGAAGGGTTAATTAGAGTTAATCCACTGTAATAATAACTGACGATAGATAAAAAACTTTAAAACTATCACTCGGGGAGGTGACACCAACTGCAAAATTTACAGAGGATTGAAGGTTTTGTTAAGTATTTGCAAATAAAGGCTAAATCAATCAACGACCGAGAATGGGGAGACACCAAAATCTTATAATTTACGATGAAAACGATGATTTTCCCACTTGAATTAATAGTTGGATTAACCAAAAATTCGTACAAATTGACGCTATTAGGCAAAAGGGAGTGATGTGACACCAATTACAACTATATATAATCCTATGTAGACCTGTATATATATATATATATATATATATATATATATATATATATATATATATATATATATATATATATATATATATATATATATATATATATATATATATATATATATATATATATATATATATATATATATATATATATATATATATATATATATATATATATATATATATATATATATAATTTTTTCGAAAGGGGGGGGGGGTGACACCATTACGTGCCGCACCGGGTAACACCACTGAATCTATCACATCGTGAGCTTTAAAAAGTAAAAAAAGTTCCCTTTTCAAACCTGACGGTCTATAGGGCAAATGAAGTAGAGGTCACTTGTTTCTGTAACCTCGGCATATGAAGAGATAGTGTGGTCAGCACTATGCCCAGCCGTCTTTACTTTCCCTAACGTGAGTTAGATACCCATCAGCGTTGGGTGGACTCAGGGACGGTCTACTAACTTGAACCTGAATTCGAACTCGATACTTTCGGGTTAGAAGTCTATCTCTTTACCGCTAGACCACTCCATCCCACTCCACATAACAGCGTGGGTAGGAACCGACAATGTGTTCGTTAATAAATCTGAATAAATTTCGTCACATTTCAGAGTCCATAAGAGAGAAAACATATGCTATTTACATGACCTTCGTCTGTTAATATATCGTGAGCTGTTTACACGACCTTCACCTGCCAATATAACATGTTATTTACACCGCCTAGTTTTGCCAAATATAACCTATGTAGATTACTTCAAACGTGCTAAATGAGCATCATTGTAAATATTTACCATAACAAAATTTAAGAAAAGATACCGTAGTAAGAATATGGGTCACGCAAAGTGTAGTTCCGTCATTGCAGATTCGTAGAGAGAGAGAGAGAGAGAGTGTGTGTGTGTCTGTGTGTGTGTGTGTGTGTGTGTGTGTGTGCGAGAGAATGAGGGAAGAAGGGTGAGTGTGAGAGGAACTCAGGATATGAGCGTAACCTACATTAGCCAATGTAGGAAGCGGCGCAACGCTTCCAAGAAACGCTGATAAGACAATATCTATTTCCTACATTTATTCTCATGACAACAATGACAACATTTTCGGGCAGGATCTGAAAACATCTAAAATGACAAGGAAGCTATCTACTAGACTTTTAGGGTGAGCAGGTTAACTGAAACACTAAAAAAAAAAGGGTAGTGTTGAATTAACAAATTATGAATAATTTTGAATATGAAAGTAGAAAAAAAAACATAATAACGATGTATGCTACGCCTAGGGTAGTTTTAATACTTAAACTTTTTGAAAATAGACTAGAATCACCCAGACAAAAAATGCGCACCAAGTGAACAGCAAACAATGTGTTTATAATAGTGCAGAACGTTAGTACGATATAAATTCATAGGCGTTTTTTGAGAAGTCGCTGATAGCGTAAATGACTACTTCCGGTCACCGGAAATTACTCAAAATTTGACAGCAAACAGCTAATTAGATCTTTTACTTATTTGTTAATTTTTTTTCTATCTATCCGAAACAGTAGCCTACTCAAGTTATAGGCTTTTGGAAAACCAAAAGTAGAATAAGTTCCACTTCCGGTTACCGGGAATCGCTGCAAAGTTTTTAAACAGAATTACAACTTTCATCAACCTAGCTGTAATGGTACTCAAGTTATCGTGTTCACAGTTAGACATACACACACAAACATACACACACAAACATACATACACAAACATACACACACAAACATACACACACAAACATGGGGCTACAGGACATTACCCCCCTGGAAATTACCCCCCCCCCCCCCGGACATTTACCCCCCTATTTACCCCCGTAGCAATTACCGCCTTGTCAATTACCCCCCCCGGGGGAAATTACCCCCCCCCCCCCTCTAAAGTTAGAATCCTAACTCTAACTAGAATTCTATACCTATATACTACTTTAATCCAAACCTTAAGAAAAAGACCAAAACCTAAGCGTCCACCTTAGCCTAAAACTTCACACAAAACCAAAACCAACGCTAGACACAACCCTAACCCTAACCCTAACCCTAACCCTAACCCTAACCCTAACCCTAACCCTAACCCTAACCCTAACCCTAACCCTAACCCTAACCCTAACCCTAACCCAAGCCCTAGCCCTAGCCCTAGCCCTAACCTTAGCCCTAGCCCTAGCCCTAGCCCTAACCCTAGCCCTAACCCTAGCCCTAACCCTAACCCTAACCCTAACCCTTACCCTAACCCTAACCCTAACCCTAACCCTAACCCTAACCCTAACCCTAACCCTAACCCTAACTCTAACCCTTCCGGGGGGGGGTAATGTCCTACTGGGCGGCGGGTAATTGACAGGGGGGTAATTGACAGGGGGGGGTTAATTACTCTGGGGGGTAATGTCGGGGGGGGGGGGAATGTCCGGGGGTAATTGACAGGGGGGAAATGCCCTGTTCCCCAAACATACACACACAAACATACACACACAAACATACACACACACAAACATACACACACGGACGAAATTGCAAAACACAGGGATGTGTAAAACGTCGCGATTTGTGAAAATCTCGATTATGATTTTTTGCACGGTTGCAATACTTCTTCTATACTTTGTATACGAGAAAGTAAAAACCTAAACATTAAGGCTTGGCCAGGTTTTAAAGCATTTGCCATCTTAAAATTAGAAATAGCTTTTGGCTGTAGTAATGATAGAGATAGGTCTTAAGACTCAATCAGTTTCACCTGTACAGAGTTGTATAATAAGACACGTGGTAATAATTAAAACGCCAGTCTCCTGGTAGTAAGTAAGTAGTGTTATAACAGACTACACGTTGGGCAGCGACCTGTATTCTTGTATAGCTGCTTGTATAAAATTAGACTTACTTCATGAGAAAAGGTGCTGCAATTCGGAAAAAAAAACGGTCAGGACGAAACAAGAAAAAACATAAAAATATCTATCTATATATATATAATTCTCTTCTGGGAGACGTTAGAAAACAAGCTGTAAACGCGCTCCCTACCACCTCCACCCTTACATGGTCTTGTGAGCTGTGGTTCACGCTAAATGTTTACAAACAGATCCGGGTTAAGTGACGTCTATTAGGGGCAGATAATTTAGTTTGAAACGATTTTAAACGTGGGGGGGGGGGGGGGGACTAAGTGGAGTTTACTTTAACGGAGGGAGGGGGGAGGGTTATCGTCCTTAACGAGCTACTTATAGTGTTTTAAAGAAATATTTTCAGTGACAGTATTGGTACTGTCGAATTCACAAATTATGAATTACTGAAAAGTAGAAAAAAAAAACAACTAAATAGCGGCGTATGATATGCCGCGGGCCGGCTCGTATATATATAATTTTCTTCTGGGAGACGTTAGAAAACAAGATGCATACTGCGCCTTGCAGTCCCCTCTCTTCCTCTCTATCACTACCACCCCCACTCCCCCCCCCCCCCCACATGGTCTGGTGAGCGGTGTTCACTCTAAATGCTTACATTCGTATAGCCGGGTTTAGTGACGGCTATTAGGGGCAGATAATTTAGTTTGAAACTATTGTAAACTTAGAGGAGGTAACTAAGAGGAGGCTGCTTTCACGGGGGGGGGGGGGGGGTATAGGGTAGGGGGTTGAGGGAAAGGGGGGGGGGGGGTAGTGTTTTAAAGCAAATATTTTCATTGACAGTATTGGTACTGTCGAATTCACAAATTATGAATTACTGAGAAGTAGAAAATAAAACCACTAAGTAGCGGCGTATGATACGCCGCGGGTCGGCTCGTATACTTTAGTTGGTTGAGTGTTATTCTCTCCTCAGAAGTTTCAAGTGCCCTCCTCCCCCCCCCTATTGGCCCGGGAGTAATGTCAGAAAGAGGCCCTTCTTTTATGCCAACCAATTTCATATCTATCTGTCAGTAGACAGATGTCTTGAATAAAGGTTAAAACGGAGGATCTATATGCTTGATCTGATGTTTATTGAAGGTTGTCAGTCCTGTCTTCTTGTTCTTCCAATGTGACCATGCTCCTTACATGAAGTGAATCCATTGTCAAGTCAGGTGGTGTGGGGTGTTGCAATAGTCTTCCTGTTATCGAGTACCTGCTGATCATCTCTCTAGTATCCAGTTCAACGTTTCCATTTATTACACTAGGAAAACAAAGCGTTGTTTAATTCAGTTACATCCCCTGACTTAGTGGTTTATTTATTATACAAATACGTCAACGTAAGTTTAGGTAAAACATGGTGTTCTGGTGATATTTTAGCAAACGGTGGTGTTTACACACGCTGTATGTGGTGATTTTTTTTAGTAGACGATCTAGTTGATGGGATGGCGTGATTGAACGATAGAGCTTACCATTGCAAACCCAAAGGTCGTGAGTTCGGATACGTGGCTCGAGTATGTATGACGTCCCCCGAGTCTACCCAGCTCTGATGAGTACCTGACTCATATTGGGGTAACAAAAGCGGATGGTCGTAGTGATAACTACACTATACCCTCGTCTACCGAGGTTTAATAAAACAAAACAACAACAATGTAGTGAAATCATCATATCAATGTTTATTATATTCATCCCTTTGTGGTAAGCAAATGATGAAGAAAACATATACGCCTAGAGGTCCTGAACTAAATGTAGCCTTACGACTTATCATAATGAAGAGTCTGACGACAACAAACAATAATTTTAAAACTTTTTTTCTGTGTTAAAAAAAAAAAGCCCACACATTTATTGAGCTCATATAGTTTTTGGTTCATATATAGAAACAATTCACTAAAATAAAACAAGACTATTAAGGCAATAATAATTTATTATTCTCAGCACATTCTACATTCAACACTAAGTACCATTATTTAATAAGAGATTTCTGATGGGTACCTAACTTAAGTTAGGGAAAAAAGGCGGCTGACCACACTATTCTTTCATTTGCCAAGGTCTTTGAAGCAGATGAACTCTACTTCTTCTGCCCCATGTGTCTTTGGCATAAACGGGAAAAAAATGGTGATAGAAAAAAAATCACTAAATTAATAGCATCGCTGTATGCATACAGACACACACACAAATACGCATACAATGATTGTACACTCACACACCATGTCTTTTACTGAGTTAGTTTAAAGTAAGTTAGCTTAGAGGGGTGGGGGTCTGCCCAAAGTGGACAAATGTTGACCGGGGGTGGGGAGGATTTGGGTTCTAAATTAATAGCATCGCTTTATGCATATATGTGAGCGGCTGGAGTGTATTTTTATTATTTGTAACTTAGAAGGCGAATGTATCGTTTCGTTTCATGTCGTAAATTGTTCGTATTTTTTTAGTTGTGTAGTCCCGTATTATGGCGCCGCTGTCTCACTGTTTATGTCCCTGGTTATAGCTAGTTTATATATATTTCGTTTATATTGTTGTCATTGTTTATAGTAAGTGTCTTTTTATAATATTCTGTTGCATGTTTCGTCGTGTTTGGTTTGTTATCCGTGAATTAGGGACTATTTGTTTACGTGTAGCGTGTGAGGTGTGTGGAAGTCGGGTTCCGGCTTGTTGAACTCTGTCTTTTGTGTGTAAAGCTGCGGTGAAGGGAGCAGGCAGTCTCTCTGGTCATCGGGTGAAAAGAATAGCAAATTCGCACCATCCAGCCAGCCTGTGGTTAATGCTTTGTATATAACTTTTCTTTGTAAAGTAATTAATTTATTTGTTTTCCTTTTTCTAGGACGTAGTCCGAAATTGGGTGTTGTGTTTGATGTAAAAAGTTTGTTTCGTTTGGTTCTGTTTTGTGTCAGTTTATATCTATTCTTATTTTATAACTTTTGGTTCCATGCAATAAATTTTATTAACTGTGAAAGTTTTTGTTTTATTTTAGTAGCTTATTATTTAGACTAAGGTTAGGGTTCAACCACTGTGGGTTCTACCATGGTTGCACTGACCGGACAGATTAGTTAGTTAAGCCTAGAAGGGTAGATTTTAAGGTATCCCCCCCTAGCAGGGCTTACAAATTGGTAGCACGAGTGGGGTCAGTGCTTTAGTCTAGTTAAATTTTTGTTTTTTTTGTTAGGGCTAGTGTAGCTTAGATAAATTTTTTGTTTTGATAGGCCCTTTTTGGAACCATATGTGTTTAGTTTTTGTTTAGTGTAGGAATTGTTTGTAGTCTCAACACCCAATTAGGACGAGATGGCGGAGGCTGCATCGACCAACATAATCATCGTCCCACCCAGGGAGGTCCACATTAGGAGGTTTCATGGAGACAGCCATGCCTCTGAGGTGGATCGCTTCATTGAAGAAGTCCGGGCTGCCTGGAAGGTCAGGAAGGATCTCACGGCCGATGAGCAGAAGGACCTCCTCTGGCAGTACCTGGGCGAGGCAGTGCGGGAGGAGCTGAGTTGCAGGGGTGACGACCTGAACCGCGACCCGGAAGCCACCATCAGGCTCCTCCGGGAGGTGTATGGCGAGAAGAGGAGCGTCTCGCAGCTCATGGCTCAATTCCAAACGGTGCAACAGGGCCCACATGAGTCAGTGAGGGCCTACTCACACCGCCTACACCGGGCATTCAAGACCCTTGTTGCAAGGCAGGGCACCCTGCAGGTCCCACAGACCGACACGGAATTTCTTCGGGACCAGTTCCTTGAAAACCTGAGCCAGTCCTCGGTCCGACGTCAGCTCCAAGAACTTGTGTTCCACGACCCCAAAACCCCCTTTATGGCTCTACGAGACGCAGCCATCAGGTGGTCCGGAGATGAGGATCCAGGGGCAGAACCTGCCTATGTAGCAGCTCTACAGGCCCGCCCCAAGGAAGAACCAGCCTTGCCCAGATCCAAGCTAGAAGACAAGGTAGACAGGCTAGCAGAGCAGCTGTCAGCCCTGTTGACCCATTTGGCCCAGAACCCCCCTGCTGCCTTTCCCCAAGTGCCAGCTGGTCGAAGGGTACTCCGCCGACGTCCAGAGGCGGAAACAAGAACATGTTACAATTGCCACCAACAAGGCCACTTAGCCCGTCATTGCCGGCTTGCAAAAAACGGGGGCCCTCAGTAGATCGGAGTCCCACTGCTGGGGGGCCAGGCCCAGGCTCCACCATACACAAACTGGTTGGACACTGTCCCACTCTGACTATCTACATAGAAGGTGTACCGGTGACTGCTGTTATAGACAGTGGCTCCCAGGTTAGCACAGTCACAGAAACATTTTTCAACTGCAGCCTAAAAAACATTGTGCTAGAAACAGGCACCCATCTATCCCTGAGAGCAGCAAATGGGTTGGCCATCCCATACAATGGCTATTTTATTACTGACATTGAAGTCAACAAAGAAAAACTTTGTGACAAGGGGTTCCTGGTCATCAGAGACCCAGTAGGCGGCCCAGCTCCACCTTGCCTGCTGGGCATGAACATTCTCCAAGACCTGACCACATTGGCCCATCTGGTCAAGCCACCTGCTGCGACACCGAAGGTATGGCGAGAGGGCAAAGCCCTCAGCCCCCGCGAGAGAACTCTGGTGCCTGCCAAGAGCATATCAACCATTCGAGCGACGGGAGGAGACCCCAGAATGGTGGATGACATGCTGGTACAGCCATTGGAACAGCCATTTCACCCGGACCTGCTCGTGGTGCCAGGCCTAACTTCCTGCCGTGAGGGATTCTTCTCGGTACAGGTGGCTAACCTGTCTGAGGAGCCCGTCTACATCTCCAGTAGGACCTGTCTAGCAACAATCCACCCGTTCGAGCTGGTCCCCCCAAACCTGCAGTTCAGGGTCAACTCTCTGGCTGCTGAGGTGGTCATAGACTCATCCCTGTCCAGCGAGACCCACGATTCCATGCCAGAGCCCTCGTTTTCCAGCATGATGGCAGAAACCCTAGACCCACCACAGCGGGCGGCTCTGGAGAAATTACTCCAGGAATTCACAGACGTTTTTGCTTGGACAGACGACCAGTTGGGTTTCACGGACAAAATTAAACACAGCATCCCACTAACCAGTGACATACCAGTAGCGCTACCCTACCGCCGGCTTCCGCCTACAGAGTTCGCTGCGGTTAAAGAACACATTGAAAGGTTGACTACCAGGGGCATTATCCAACCCAGCACCAGCCCTTATGCAGCTCCAATGGTCATCGTGAAGAAAAAGAATGGCGAGATCCGGTTATGCTGCGATTACAGGAGGCTGAATGGCATAACCCGGAAGGATGCGTTCCCGCTGCCCCGAATTGATGAAACTTTGGATGCCCTGGCGGGGTCAACCTTCTTCTCCACGCTGGACTTAGCCAGTGGCTACCACCAGGTTGCCATGGCTAAAGAAGACCAAGAAAAGACTGCCTTCGTTACTCCCTTTGGTCTGTACCAGTGGACCAGAATGCCATTTGGCCTATGTGGCGCCGTCCAGACTTTTTCCAGATTAATGCAGGGGGTAATGAGTGAGCACATCATGAGAATCATGCTGGCCTATCTGGATGACATCCTGATATATGCCCCAGACTTCACCTCACACCTGGCCAACCTGCGCACAATACTCGCACGACTGAGAGATATCGGTCTCAAACTTAACCCTGAGAAATGTGTGTTTGGGGCGGAGAGCGTGCACTACCTGGGACATGTGGTGTCCAAGGATGGTGTGAAGACTGACCCAGGGAAAATTACAGCCATCAGCGAGTGGCAGCCCCCAAAGACCCTAAAAGAACTCCGTTCTTTCTTGGGCCTTGCCAGCTACTACCGAAGATTTGTTAAAGGTTTTGCCAACATAGCACAGCCCCTTCACCAAGTGGTCACCAATACTCATGAACAATTCGGCAAGCGAAACAAACGGCAGGACATAACCAACCTGTGGGGCCCAGAACAACAGTCAGCCTTTAACCGGCTTAAGACGGCCTTGACCACCACGCCTGTTCTGGGTTACCCTGACTTTACCCTACCCTTTATTCTAGAGACAGATGCCAGCAGCTACGGTTTGGGTGCAGTCCTAAGCCAGAAACAAGCGGATGGGGTGAAGGTAATAGCCTTCGCCAGCCGGTCACTCCGAGTAAATGAAAAAAACATGAAAAACTATAGTGCCCTCAAGTTAGAACTTTTGGCTTTGAAGTGGGCCATGGCCGAAAAATTCAGAGGGTATTTGCTGGGCAGCAAGACATTGGTACTGACAGACAACAATCCGCTTAGCTACATTAAATCATCTAAGACTGGTGCAACTGAGCACCGCTGGATTGCTGACCTAGATGTCTTCGACTTCGAAGTAAAATACAGGTCCGGCAAATCCAATGCCAATGCGGATGCCCTGTCCAGGTTTCCTGTGGACAAGCCTGCAGCCAGAGATCCAGAAGTCCAGTACTCCGGAGTGTACCAGGTCACCACACGGGTCCCACCAGAGGTGGCAATATCAACACCTCAACCTGTCCCTCTGGAGGCCCACTGCAATTTCTTGTCTTCGGCCTTACCGGCCGATGTGAAGAATGCCCAACAGGTAGACTCAACCATCCAGGAGATCCTACCCTTCCTGACGCCCGGCCACAGATTACATTCCTCGACTTTATCACTCCCAGCCCAGATTCTCCTGAGACAAAAGTCGAGACTCAGGTTGAAGGACGGTATCCTACAGCGCACAGTGAAACTGCCAGGTCAAGGGGAAATCGCACAATGCGTTATCCCCAATCAACTACGACCAGAGGTACTCCGTCTAAGTCACAACGACAACGGCCACCAAGGACCAGACCGCTGCCTGCAGCTGTTACGGCAACGATGCTACTGGCCGGGGATGGAGGCAGATATACGCCAGTACTGCCAGGCATGTGACCGCTGCCAGCACGCAAAAATGACCAGTCTGAAGGTGCACCAGCCTAAAGGTCATCTTTTGGCCACCATGCCCCTAGAGGTTGTGGCAGTCGACTTCACCCTGATGGACAAAGCGGCAGACGGTACGGAGGATGTATTGATTCTCACCGATGTTTTCACCAAGTGGACAGTTGCTGTTCCGACGAAGGACCAGACTGCCAAAACCGTGGCGAAGGCCCTGGTGCAGAACTGGATAGTTCACTACGGTGTCCCCAGGCGACTACACTCGGACCAGGGCAAATGCTTTGGGGCAGCCGTAATACACGAACTGTGCGACCATTATGGGATACAGAGGTCCCGAACAACGGCATACCACCCCCAAGGAAACGGCCAAGCAGAGAGGTTCAACCGGACCCTACACGATCTGCTTCGGACCCTACCTGTTGACAAGAAGAAGGACTGGCCTCGGTACCTGACCGAGCTGGTCTTCCTGTACAATACAACCCCGCACTCGTCAACAGGTTTCTCCCCGTTCCAGCTGTTGTTTGGGCGGGAGGCAGCCATCCCCTTGGACCTATTTTTAAACCAAGCCCCTCCGGCAAACAGTGGTGGTGCTGGAGATTACCTCCAGGGCCACCTAACACGACTGGCCAGCCTGCACAAACTAGCCCAGGAGAGGCTGCAAATAGAGGCCACCAAGAGGGACAGACAGGCCAATAACAGGCCAGCCGCTGAACTGGCCATAGGCGACCTGGTCCTGTTAAGGCAGCACCCCCTGGGCAGGCACAAAATGGCGGATCTGTACGGCCCGACAGTTTACGTCGTGGTCGAAGTACCTCCGATCACCGGCGGGTGTTACGCCATTAAGAAGAAAGATGGCCCTTCTGGCACCCGCCGGGTGGCCAGCACCCAGATCAGGAGATATGTGCCTCCCCGGGCTCAACCACCCTCCCCAAGGCCGGTCAAAGTGATACCGCCGGCTACTCCAGGCTACAGCCACATAATTTATAAGGTCCAATTGCCGGGGACCAGAGCAGCCGGTAACCCCACAGTACCTGACATACCTCTGCGTAGGTCGGTCAGGGAGCGCAGAGTCCCTAGTAGGCTAGACTTGTGATTGTGCCCTGTGGGCTGATTTTTTTGACAATGTTTTTTTATAAAATTTATGATCGTGCCCTGTGGGCTGATTTTTTTGCAAGTTCTTTTGCAAAGTTTTGTTTTTTGTAACATGTATGATTATGCCCTGTGGGCTGATTTTTTTGCAAGTTCTTCCTGCAAAGTTTTTTGTAACATTTATGATTATGCCCTGTGGGCTGTTTTTTTTCAAGTTTGTTAGCTTGCGGTGACCGCAAGCTTTAGGGGGCGTGTATGTGAGCGGCTGGAGTGTATTTTTATTATTTGTAACTTAGAAGGCGAATGTATCGTTTCGTTTCATGTCGTAAATTGTTCGTATTTTTTTAGTTGTGTAGTCCCGTATTATGGCGCCGCTGTCTCACTGTTTATGTCCCTGGTTATAGCTAGTTTATATATATTTCGTTTATATTGTTGTCATTGTTTATAGTAAGTGTCTTTTTATAATATTCTGTTGCATGTTTCGTCGTGTTTGGTTTGTTATCCGTGAATTAGGGACTATTTGTTTACGTGTAGCGTGTGAGGTGTGTGGAAGTCGGGTTCCGGCTTGTTGAACTCTGTCTTTTGTGTGTAAAGCTGCGGTGAAGGGAGCAGGCAGTCTCTCTGGTCATCGGGTGAAAAGAATAGCAAATTCGCACCATCCAGCCAGCCTGTGGTTAATGCTTTGTATATAACTTTTCTTTGTAAAGTAATTAATTTATTTGTTTTCCTTTTTCTAGGACGTAGTCCGAAATTGGGTGTTGTGTTTGATGTAAAAAGTTTGTTTCGTTTGGTTCTGTTTTGTGTCAGTTTATATCTATTCTTATTTTATAACTTTTGGTTCCATGCAATAAATTTTATTAACTGTGAAAGTTTTTGTTTTATTTTAGTAGCTTATTATTTAGACTAAGGTTAGGGTTCAACCACTGTGGGTTCTA
Source organism: Physella acuta (assembly GCF_028476545.2). NCBI lineage: Eukaryota > Metazoa > Mollusca > Gastropoda > Physidae > Physella > Physella acuta. The sequence continues at coordinate 51,158 of NW_026732661.1, read as the reverse complement.
CCATGGTTGCACTGACCGGACAGATTAGTTAGTTAAGCCTAGAAGGGTAGATTTTAAGGTATCCCCCCCTAGCAGGGCTTACATATACACACATAAACACACACACACATACGCATACAATGATTGTACACTCACATACCATATCTTTTACTGAGTAAGTTTAAAGTAAGTTAGCTTAGAGGGGTGGGGGTCTGCCCTAAAGTGGACACATGTTGACGGGGGTGGGGAGAGGAGGATTTGGGTTCTAAGAGAAAGGGTTTTTGTGCGTGTTTGTCATGAATAGATGACCCCTTATGAATCAGATCCCTCTCCAACACCAATGATGGCTATGACAGCAACAGCCAAAGATACCACCACAACACAGTGGACTACAAGAATGACGCGCTTGATTAAGATGGTCTGGAAACAATCAAATTAATTAATTTAAATTTGGAAAAGATGTTATTGGTGCAAAAAAATAACTAAAAATAAAAACCAAGGTTACAAATTTTGCTCACGATAAAAATTAAAAACAAAAATGGAGTCAACCTTTTCAATCTCTGTGCCAGGCGGGTTGAGTTTGGAGTTGTCTGAGCTACTCATTTCATAGACTTCATACGTGACTGTGTTAAACAAAAACATGGTTTGGCAGGTAACCAGCCAATAGGATTTATTTTAACAGGTTACTTTATACGTAAATGAACCAATAAACTAAGAAAAAAGTAGTTTAACTTGTGCCTATTCAGTTGTTAGCCAATATATCACATTGATTTTGTCACCAGAGTTTCTTTCAGACTTTTTTCTCTGGGGGGGGGGGGGGAGCCCTCCCGAAGAAATTCTACCCCCCCCCCCGAAAGAAATGGTATTTATATTAAAATATATACTCTTACCAGTGTAGCCCCCCCCCCCCCGGAGAAAAAAGTCTGAAAGAAACACTGTCACCTACCATTAAGTTTCGTCTACGTATCCTTTTTTTTTTTTTTTACCTTTCCCTTAGTCACCTAAAGTGTCAAGTTTTCCTCACCTATCCTCTTGTCACAGAAAGTGATCAGCTCCAGTAAAATCTCCACAAACAGGATCCAGGCCACATATGCCCCTAAGATATAGACAGTGTAGTAAGGTGTGGCAGCACCTCTAAGACGCACACCAAAGAAAATGGCGATCACTGAAATAGACAAAACACATTTAACATTTCAATTAATGTAGTGAGTTAATATGTTATCATGTGAATGCTAAATAGAGACTAACATTTATTTCTAAACAATTAGCTAAAATATTTTATTAAGCTCATCAAAGAAAACACATTTCACATTTCAATTATTGTAAACTGATATCAAGATGGTGACATTATTTTTTTTTATTATTATTATTGTTTATCTCAAAGTCTTCAACAGAATATTATTAAACAGAATGAAGGAAGCCATAGATCCCCAGCTTCGAGATCAACAGGCGGGCTTTAGGAAGGAAAGGTCATGCATAGACCAAATTGCTACCCTGCGCATCATCATTGAACAGACCCAAGAGTGGAACTCATCTCACTATATTAATTTCATAGACTATGAGAAGGCCTTTGATAGCCTGGATAGGCAGTCAATGTGGAAATTGTTGAGACACTACGGGGTGCCACAGAAAATAGTCAACATTATCATGTCTTCATATGAAGGTCTCAAATGTAGAGTAGTGCATGGCCAACAGACTACAGAGGCCTTCCCAGTACGGACCGGAGTAAGGCAGGGTTGCCTACTTTCACCATTCCTGTTCCTACTGGCCATAGACTGGGTTATGAAGATGTCAACAGAGAAAACGCGAAACGGTATACAGTGGACATTGTGGAGCCAGTTGGATGACCTGGACTTTGCTGACGACCTGGCCCTCCTTTCTCACACACAACAGCAAATGCAGGATAAAACCAACAGGGTTGCAAATTTTTCTACAAGCCTGGGTCTGAACATCCACAGAGGGAAAAGTAAAGTTCTCAAAGTCAATGCATCAAACAACAACCCTATAACATTGGCAGAAGAAGCCCTAGAAGAAGTGGATAGATTCACCTACCTTGGAAGTATTGTTGATAAGCAGGGTGGGACAGAAGCAGTCATAAAAATAAGGATGGGTAAGGCAAGAGCAGTCTTCAACCAACTAAAAAATGTTTGGGGTTCGGGAGATTTAACCCTTAGAATAAAAATCCGGATCTTCAACACACTAGTAAAACCTGTTTTACTCTATGGAGCCGAGACATGGAGAATAACTGCTATAAATAAGAAGAAGATACAATCATTTATAAACGCATGTCTCAGAAAGATCCTGCGAATTCGCTGGCCTAAAACCATCAGAAATGATGTTCTATGGCAACGGACAAATCAACTGCCAGTGGAAGTAGAGATCCTCCAGAGAAAATGGAAATGGATTGGCCACACACTCAGGAAGCCTGTATCCAGCATAACAAGACAGGCCCTCACCTGGAATCCACAAGGCAGAAGGAAGAGAGGCAGACCAAGAAAGACCTGGAGACGTGACCTGGAAGAAGACACCAAGAAGATTGGATACACCTGGGGACAGTTGGAGAGACTAGCCCTGGACAGAGACGTCTGGAAAGCTCTTGTCAGCGGCCTATGTCCCAGTAGGGACGACAGGCAAACATGACATGATGATTGTTTATCTACAAAATAGACACTAACAGTTTTCTAAAGAACTAGCTAGAATATTTTATTAAGCTCATCAGGGAAGCTTAGATGAATCAACTTACCAGCCAATATATGAGCAGATACTCCCACAATGAAATGGGCCCGGTTAACGAGAGGTCGCTTGGGTGTGTCATTGTAATCACGAAACATGAACATGACTAGCTGTCAACACATTCAACAGTTGATTATTTATAACAATTAAAAATTAACCTGTTTAAACACAGGTTGACAAAATAGTTATTTTAATTTAATATTTTTTAATGGCATGACACATCCTGCTTCCAGACTCTCCAACTACAACTTAAATGCAAGAATTGTGTTTGTTCACAAATGTAAGATAACACAAATGAATCAAAAGTGTGAGTAGTTTTTGTACAAAAATAGATCAACCACCGAAAAGACTCACAGTAATGACTGTCAGGATCATGACAATGGCGCCTATTATAGGGTGGCTTGACACATACTCTGCCTCATTTTCTAGCTGGAATATGAATGTATTCATTCAAATTATGATGATAGATTTGAATTTATTTGATGCCTGAATTCATTAAGGAAACAATAGCATAGCTATTATTAATCAAGAAAGTAATAAAACTAAACATGAAAAGTCCCTTTTTAATTATAATTAAGCAGTTTTTTAACATTTGGCTGAATAGGTTATAGGCCAACTCTTTACAAGTTGACTCATTATTTTGTCTGCTTGATTTCTTGGTTAAAATACCTTTACGTCCGAGATTAAATTTTTAAATTTGGTAAGCAATAAAAAATTTCAAAGCATTTGTAGGTGACTTACATTGCTCCATGCTTTTTTCAGAACAATGGAGAAAACGGCAGTTAAAATACACACCGCAAGGAAACAAGAAGATATTATCTGCAAACATGAAGATACCAAGAACATACTGCAGTTTGCATATGAAATCTAAAATAATTTTAAGATATGATGAAGCTAATAATTCAAAGCTGTTTTGCTTTCATTAGTGTGATCGTTATTAAGTTAGGACTAACTAATTAAATATTGTAGGTTTTCAAGTTTCAGTAGGTCATATAGTAACATAAACTACAAGTTTAAAACATTAAAAAGTTTGAGAACTTCTATCAATGAGAAACACCAACCGTGTCCCAAACACCGAGAGGTAAAATTGTATTTTACAGTTTGCATGTGAAATCTAAAATAATTTTAAGATATGATGAAGCTAATGATTCAAAACTGTTTAGCATTAAGAAATTCATTTTTGCTTTCATTAGTGTGATCAATATTAAGTTAGGACTAACTAATTAACTAATGTACAACTGTAGGTTTCCAAATTTCAGTAGGCAATATAGTAACATTAAGTAAAAGTTTAAAACATTAAAAAGAACTTTAATCAATGAGAAAACACCAACCAGGAACCAAACTTTGAGAGATAAAATTGTATTTTTCCTCCCTGGCGTGTAAAATCTGGCAGTGATGATCCCAATACTTGAAAAGATCAACCAAGAGGCTACCATCAAACAGCCTATAGTGCAATGCAATGATTAATTTAAAATATTTAGAAAGACAATGCAAATATTTTTAACATTTGTAACTTTGAACTTAATAATTTACTGCAAAATGTTTGAGGGCACTGGAAAAAAGTAATGAGAAAAAGGCAATAAAACATTTCCTTTTATTTGAGTCATTAAAGCAGAAAACAAATTCCAGAAAAAAGTAGTGAACATCATAAGCCAAAGACTACACTACATATATTTTTGGCTTTGTAGCTGCCTACAAAAAATTAATTAAAAAACAATCCAAATTATAAAAAGGCAAACTATACAATTTATTGATTACCATGGAATTTATAAATATCATTATTTTGTTGTTTCGCATCAACATTTTCTGAATACTTTGAGGTAACAGCTGCTATAGAGATGTATTTTTCATTTAAATGGTTGGTTAAAATAACTTGTGAACCTGCAAAACAAATCAAAGAAGTAAATTAAATAAGATTTTGAAAAATATTATTTCAAATGGAAATAATTTTTGCATATACATGATGTGAGTATGAAACATTGGCATTCAATATTTATAACATTATGTTTGTATGCACATGATCATGGTCCCGTGAGTGAAACATGAATTTCATCATTTTTAAATACTGTATACATGAATACGTATAGGTGAGTAGCCTACAATACATGGTATTCATTAACTCACCCACAAAGGCTCTACCCCTGGCAAACAACAGGGTCCAGTTCTGGCTAACATCAAAACGTTTTCCTGAACCAGCTATAGGTCGACGGGTCGAACACGTCAGGACATCATCGTCATAAGATTGAGATATCAGTTTGACATTCTGAGATTTCAATTTGAAATATATAAAAATAATTTTAACTTGAAGAATAAAAATTTTGATTACATTTTTATAAGATAGATGCCACATTAACACAGTGGAGTGCAAGAACGCTGGGCTTGATTAAAATTGTCTGGAAAAAGTTGAGTAATTTAAATTTTAAAATATTAAATAATATTAGAGGACATTTTTTATAAAGCAGTAGCAGTTTTGTGTTAATTTTACATTATGTAGAGTGAATTACAGTAAACCAGATCAGTTAATCTACTAAATTAATGAACAAAAAAAAAAAACAACAACATAGCAATATGTTTATTTTTAAAAATATTTTTAATAAAAAATTAACTCACATCATCAGCAAAGGTAGAAGAAGTTTTCCCCAGATTTTCAGCAGTGAAGGACACAACTGTACCATTTGTACCAAAGGCACAACCCATCACACTGTCACCACCCTATAGAAATTTTAATGTTAGTATCACTTCATCATTAAGTTTTTAAACTTAGAAGCTTATCAACAAAACACAGAATAATAGAAATTTTTAAAAAAATGTTAGTATCAGCTTAACATAAAGTTTTTAAAGTTAGGGGCTTATCAACAAAACAGAATAATACAGCATAATATTATGCACAACTTTTAGCAAATTAAAAAATACTTTAAAAGTTATGAAAATCTAAAATACAGAAGTTTTTAAATTGTGATATTTAAAACATTTTTTTTTAAACTCACGAAAGGTTTATAGAGCATTACATAAAATAAAATAAAAAAAACTTGGGCCATATCCCATTTATCGTCAGTGTAAATCAAGCGGCATATCCAAACTACCAGCACAAAAATACTTGCCATGCTGGAGCCACTAGAAAAGCCAAGAGCTACATAGGAGCCATCAAAAAACCCAACAGCAGCTGTAAAATTGTAGACAACATCAGTTCCATCCTCCTTCCAGCTCACAATAAACTTGCAAGTGTTGCCAGTACAAGATGTGAAACATCCTTTAGTTTTACCATCACATTTAGGATCAGCAGGAACAGTTCCCAAACTCTGGGCTGGGGGAACTGAAAATTAAAAGATTATAACTTTGCAAATGAATTGATGGTGAAAAAAAATAATACACTAATCTGCTATAGAGTTTGTGAAAACTTTGTTCAATTAGCTTGAATATTTTTTTTATAAATAAAGTATAATAAATAGAGAAGAGTTGTTTCTCCTGCTTCGGGGTTTTAAATATTGCAAATCAGACAAAAATGTTCACATGAAAAACATCTCCAGAAACAATGGATTTGAATTTGTAATTTCGAAATAAAGTAATTCACTTTAATACATTAGTTTTTAACATTTAAAATACGCTAAATTTACATTTTATTTAAATAACACTTAAAAAACATTTAAAATGTAACAATTTCATACTGTTATACCTTATGTTTATCCAAAACTTGTAATAAAGGGCAACAATCCAATAAAAGATATATATTTTATTATTTTTATCTTTAAATCTAAATTATTCTAAAACTAGTTGTGTTAAGAGTTTCTTCCAGGTATCTCTTACAAAACTTAATTCAACATATTGAATTTTTATGACAATAATAATTTGAAAAAAAAACAACGTTTTGTTTTGTTTTGTTACAAGCTTTTATTTTTTTTTAAAGTTAACTTACCTTCTGTTGAGGCACCACTCGGGGCTAGTGTAGAATGGTTACTGGCTGTAGAAACAAACGCACGGGATGCCACATTGGTCCAAAATGTGAGCTCACTCTGCACAAACGTAGCTCTGGCCATAAAACAATACAACAATGTAGGAAACAGTGCGGTCAGCTGAATGACAAAAAAATTAACAATAATAAAAATAATAAAATAAAACCAACATTACAACTGTGGTATCTTGTCCAGATAAGCCCCCCCCCCCCCCCCCCGCCACTAAAGCAAAACGCGCTCGGGCGAAAAGATAAGCCTCGCCACTTTTTTTCAGCTCTAATTTAAATTTTAATGCGCGCACGCAACCTTGACCTATTTTTTAAGCATAGACAGTCGAATGTTTTAACTCACTCCGTAAATTCGTCTTCTTCTGCGTTCTTAACTGTTTGTGTTAGAAGAGTTTCTCTCCAACCAAATTAAGTGTATAGAAGGGATACCCTCCAACATAATTAAGTATAAGTGTCAACTGGTTATGCGCCATTGAGGCCATTGACTCCGATTTCAGCCTGCTTTTCTTTTTGGATTTGCTTCCATGGCATTTGTCCAACCAAGAACAAACTACAAGGCAGCAGTTGTTTGATTATGGAGTTGTCTCTCTTAGAAGAGTGGCTGTCCCTAGCTTTACCGACTCGACCACGCCGACCCCTACTCCATAAATTAAAACAACTCACCCGATCGACCTGTAGGGTTAGGTTTAGGGCTAGTGCTACGGTTAGGGGTAGGCTAAGGTTATGGATACGGTTTGGTTAGGGTTGGGTTTTGGTTAAAAAATATAAGTGCAAGTTTCATATCCTACTATTATAATTGTTTTTGGGCGGTGGGTTAACTTTTTGGCGATCTTATAGTTATTTGGCCATGATCCAAATTGTTTGTTACCTGAAGACAACATATCCCACATCTTCTGCTGGAGGTGACCAGATAAAAGTTTTACTGGACTTGTCTCTGCTCTCTGTATGGATCAGAGCTTGCTGGAAGTTGAAACAACGAAATCTCATTGTAACAGGCAAAAAAAAAAGTTTTTTTTTTACATCGGATTTTTCTTTATCTTATTCAGAAAACAAAAAGAGAATCAAGTGAATATTTCCGAAATGTCACTTACCACTTAAAAAAAAAAGAATAGTTTTACACATTTACTCACCCCATTACATCACCCCATTACATCACATTTACTCACCACATTACATCACCCCATTACATCACATTTACTCACCACATTACATCACCCCATTACATAAAATTTACACCCCCATTATATCACGTTTACCCACCCCATTACATCACATTTACTTACCCCATTACATCACACATTTACACACCCCATTACATCACACATTTACTCACCCCATTACATCACATTTACTCACCTCATTACATCACACATTTACTCACCCCATTACATAAAATTTACACCCCCCATTATATCACATTTACTCACCCCATTACATCACATTTATCCACCCCATTACATCACACATTTACTCACCCCATTACATCACATTTACCCACCCCATTACATCACATTTACCCACCCCATTACATCACATTTACACCCCCCATCCCATTAATCACATTTACACACCCCATTACATCACTATTACCCAAACATTACATCACATTTGCACACCCCATTACATCACATTTACTCATCCCATTACATCACCCCATTACATCACATTTACACACCCCAATACATCACCCCATTACATCACATTTACTCATCCCATTACATCACCCCATTACATCACATTTACACACCCCAATACATCACCCCATTACATCACATTTACACACCCCAATACATCACCCCATTACATCACATTTGCACACCCCATTACATCACATTTACTCACCCCATTACACGCCTGTCTAGTACCGGCTATAGCTGTGAACGACCCCAAGAGCTCATTAGATGAGCCGTCTGCCCGTTTAGCTTGGATCATGAAACCTTTGAACGTGTTACCATTTCCTCTCAGATGTACTGTGGAATGACGGTCCCAAGTAACTTATAATTTTGTTCTTTTTTAAATTTAACCCTCATAACCCCGTAAAATTTAGTCCCCTCCCCCTAACCCCGAAGAAAAACTGTCTGAAAGAAATACTGGTCGCATTTGTAGATTATACAGACTAAAGTTAGACCTTCCATCTATAATCTAGACACGGTTGCTAATTTTTGCCGCTAAACCTCAACCATGCACATCGTTAGGGTAGAATATGCACCATAGCACGCAGGTTAGCGTGCTAAGCCGAAAGTTTTGAGTTCGTATCCCTGACCTGAGTCCGTGGAACGTCACTGAGTCCACCCAGCCTAAATGGGTACATAGCTAAAGTTAGGGAAAGTAAAGAGGTCTAGGTTGACCTAACTATTCCTTAGTCATATGTAGAGGTCACAAAAACCGATGATTTCTAAATCATCTGCCTAATGGATCGTCAGGTCAGAAAGCGTAACTAAAATTTGCAGGTACGTTACTAGTTACCCATTCGCAGTTCTTGTCTTCGCTTTATGTTTATGGTGGACCACCATAAACCAGAGTTTCTTCCAGGCATCTCTTCGGGGTAGGGAATGGGGAATGGGGGTCGAAAAACATTTACCGCCCCCCCCCCCCTCCCCCCCCCCCCCCCCCCGAACGAAATGGAATTTTTACAGAAAATATATACTTTTAACAGTGACCTCCCTCCCATCGAAAATTTTAGTCCGCCCCCCCCCCCCCCCCAGAAAATTTTAAGAGCCCCCCCCCCTCTCCCGGAGAAAAAAGTCTGGAAGAAACACTGATGGTGGAATGGCATTAGGTTTCAACTGCCGCGCATTTATTTTGCAGAATACCTATATCCATATGTTCAGAACAACACGCACACAAAATACACTTTTAACTTAATATTTTTCCTCCTAAGAGGGAACGTTGGATAGGGCTAATTTAACATGTAAAGATACTTTTTCAGACCCAACTAGTGGTGTTTTTCTTTATTAAATTTATTTTTGCTAACAAAAAACAACAACTCACCAGTCACCTGTTGGCCAGGTGTGTATGACGTAGGTGTGAACGATATCGTGTAGGGAGGTGTCGAGGTTTTGGCGGGAGCACCGTGCTGTGGTACCATATCCGAGCAGGAGTTGTCTACGTTTGCACCGTCGGGAAAACAGACCACAGTCCCCACCCAGAGAACCAGCACCAAACCAATCGCCTGCAACATCACGGCCATCGTCCGATTCTCAGCTGCGAAATGAATTGTGTGATACATTCTTTGGTTTATGCCTAGTATGGCAACATAAAAATAATAATAAAACAATGCTGGATACAATATTTGTAAATTTATGTTAGCTAACATGTGTGCCGTTCTACAGGATGGGCGAATAACACTCTCAGTGTTTATTTCAGGTATCTCCCACCTCCTCCCCGCCCCTCTTGGACGAAATAGAAAAAAAATGTATAAATAAAATATATACTTTAACCATTATTTAACGAAGCGTCACCCTCCCAATAAAAAATGTGTGAAAGAAACCCTTAATATCCAGGAGCACCTCGTCATATTCAACACGGCGGCCTAGTTCGTATAGTCAGTATACAACACAGTGGTCACGTGCACACATTACAGTGCACTTGTGTCACGTGCGTCAAGTATGAGTAGAACACACCAACTAAGTCAATATACAACTTCGTGTCACGTGCGTCAAGTATGTGTAGAACACACCAACTAAGTCGATATACAACTTCGTGTCACGTGCGTCAAGTATGTGTAGAACACACCAACTAAGTCAATATACAACTTCGTGTCACGTGCGTCAAGTATGTTTAGAACACACCAACTAAGTCAATATACAACTTCGTGTCACGTGCGTCAAGTATGTGTAGAACACACCAACTACGTCAATATACAACTTCGTGTCATGTGCGTCATGTATGTGTAGAACACACCAACTAAGTCAATATACAACTTCGTGTCACGTGCGTCAAGTATGTGTAGAACACACCAACTACGTCAATATACAACTTCGTGTCATGTGCGTGATGTATGTGTAGAAGACACCAACTAAGTCAATATACAACTTCGTGTCACGTGCGTCAAGTATGTGTAGAACACACCAACTAAGTCAATATACAACTTCGTGTCATGTGCGTCAAGTATGTGTAGAACACACCAACTAAGTCAATATACAACTTCGTGTCATGTGCGTCAAGTATGTGTAGAACACACCAACTAAGTCAATATACAACTTCGTGTCATGTGCGTCATGTATGTGTAGAAGACACCAACTAAGTCAGTATACAACTTCGTGTCATGTGCGTCATGTATGTGTAGAACACACCAACAACTACGTCAATATACAACTTCGTGTCACGTGCGTCATGTATGTGTAGAAGACACCAAAAACTAAGTCAATATACAACTTCGTGTCACGTGCGTCATGTATGTGTAGAAGACACCAAAAACTAAGTCAATATACAACTTCGTGTCATGTGCGTCATGTATGTGTAGAACACACCAACAACTACGTCAATATACAACTTCGTGTCACGTGCGTCATGTATGTGTAGAAGACACCAAAAACTAAGTCAATATACAACTTCGTGTCACGTGCGTCATGTATGTGTAGAAGACACCAAAAACTAAGTCAATATACAACTTCGTGTCATGTGCGTCATGTATGTGTAGAAGACACCAACTAAGTCAGTATACAACTCAGTTGTCACCACACGCTCCTTGACCTTGGACACATTTGTCTCACCCATAGCCTCGTCTTAGCACCACCAGAAGGGGATGTTGCAAAAACATGTTAAGTTTTTGTTCACCAAATTATTGTACTTCATCGGAGTAGGGTTATTGCTGTAACTTCATTCCATACTATCGCAGTTTTTCAAAATTCATACTTTATCAATTTCTTTTTATTTATATCCGTAAAATATTTTTGTTATATGCCTATTAAATTCAATTTAACGTTGATTAATAATTGATTTGGTTTTCGTCATTTTTCTTTTATTTTTTTGGAAAAATTACAAGATTTGACCAAAAACGACCCAAATGATTGTGTGTCTTAAATAATAAGCCACTTCTAACAAACGAATACCATAACCATAATTTCATAAATAAACATATGTATAAAACACATTTGAATTCTGTGTCTTCAGCTACTGCTCTGTAAATTAGAAGAAAATGTCAGTAGTTGAAGTAACTGCTGACCCACCTTACTTTAGAAGATTACTTGGTCGATTGTGGAGCGAGTGTGACACACTAGGAAAGTGTTCTGGGGAGGAAAATTAGACACGGCTGTCCTTAGATCTAAATGATGTAGGCTAGTGTAACACGAGATAAAATTACGTGTAAAGTTGAATTAAGTTAATTAAAATGTCTACCTCACCAGTGTATGATCATTAGGAAAGTTTAGATTAATTAAAATGTTTACCTCACCAGTGTACGAGCAGTATCCAGATAAATTATTGAGGAAAGTTTAGACTAATTAAAATCTTTACCTCACCAATGTACGAGCTGTGAGCAGATAAAATAACAAATGGCAATACGATACTGAGTGACTTGTCCGAGTTAGACCTCTTGTGACGCTCACAGGAAAACACACACTCAAGACACATCCTACTTTCTTTAGATGAGTAAATGTTTGAAACTATGTGTGTGTGTAGAGGGGGGGGGGGGGCTTTAAAATTTTGGTGGACGGGGGGGGGGGGGGGAGTAGGGAGGTCGGACGCTGGTTAGATATTTTCTATAAAACAATACCGGGAGTGGGAGAGTAGACGTGCTCCGGGGTGACATTGCCCGCCATCCTCCATTTCCCGAAGAGCAGTATTTCTTCCCCCGAACGAAATGGATTTATATAGAAAATATATAGTTTTAACAGTGTCCGCCCACCTCCCGGAAATTTTAGCCCCCCACCCCCCGAAAATTTCAAGTATTTCAAGTGCCCCCCCCCCCTCGGAGAAAAAAGTGTGGAAGAAACACTGTCGAAGAAAGAGATGCCTGACAACTCTAGTCCCACAAACTCGAGCGAGTGAACCGATATGGAAGCCCTCAGGCAAGTAATCGTATGTTCAAACTGTCAACCACACCATCGTGTTGAAACATATTCGAACATCAGATGCTTCATAACATTGAGTAAGTAGCTGGAAACTTTTATTTCATTTATTGGGCAAAAATAAGTCGGTAAATGACAACCCGGAAGTAAAATTCTAAGGTGCCCCCCCCCTCACTTGACAAAAAATAGCAAGGTTATTTAGCAGAGGCGTATCCAGGTTTTTTCAGTAGGGGGAGCGAAATGAGCAAAAAAGGGGCCAAATTTTTAACATGTACTATATATATATATATATATATATATATATATATATATATATATATATATGTTACAGTCAAAGCCCGAAGTCGGCCAATCCGCGCATTGTCCAATATCGCTTCTCATTGTCCGGTCAAAGTCCGAAACTTTGCTTGATTTCGGCCTTTGGCTGGCCAGTCCGCGGACTGGCCATGGTGGACCGGCCAAAGTCTTAATTAGAAGATCATCAGAGCAGATTTTGGTTTTTTTTATTGCCGTGAGGATCATGAAATTAAGTCTTTATTGATTATTAATTAAAGTAAATGACAGAAACATTCAAATGTTTTATTGTGCTATAGTCTCAATCAATCAATATTATCATTTGTTACAACAAGTTGAACTTTTATGGCATTTAGAATTACATAGCAGCTTGTTATTTTTACACTTGCAGCGATTTGTTGTGCACTTGGTTGTGCAATTGCAGCGAGTGTAGCCTTGGCCCCCAGTCAATGATTGTGAAGATGCGATGGTTCGTAGTGATTTTTCGTCAGTGCCACCTGACGACAATAAGAGCAGTTTTTCGTGAAGAATTGAAAACTCATTTCTAGCATACAGTTGTTTTAGAACACCATGTTCCGTTCCTAATTTGTAGAAACCGCCATCGACGCTCATGACAACTGCAATCACGCTTTGGGGATCACCGCGACCTCTGTAAACATCTGGAACACGGATGCGTACATTGTCACCCACTTCACCATCTTTAAATTTTGTATTTGATGTTTTAAGCATCTTAGCACCTTGATTTTGCAAGCTGGTATGAGCTGCTGACCTATGCTCCATGATGTCTTGTTTGTTGTGACACAATCTGCAGGTAATGTTCCCTCCGTACCCTTCGTCTGCTTCATTGGGTACTCCACAAATAGCATGGACATCTTTGCCACAGGATCCACAAGAATGAGCTGCACTACAATGTTTTTCACAAACTATACAGAATCTGTTGGCCACATTATTGTCACGCAACTGGTCTGGACGTTCCGCCACGGCAGCAGATGTGTTAGCTGAGGATGTAGTTGCATTTATGGCAACCTCCATTTCTTGTTCAATGTTCTCAAGATCTTCCTCAGTAACTATTTTATTGAGAGCCTCTCTTGGTAGATTTGAAGTGCTAAGTCCCACTTTTGCTTTGCATCCAAACAAGGCTTCGTATGGTGATTGTTGGATTCCTTGATGAAAAGAACGACTTTTCATAAATTGAATGAATTTGAGACTCTCGGCCCAATGAGCTGATTCATTTGTTTGCATCCATGTCATCATCATGTTTTGAACATCTTAGTGGCACGTTCGACTGAACCTTAGCTTTGGCTATGCCTTGGTTTTCCGTAAACTAGTTTAAGTTCAGGCCACATGTTCTTTAGTTCATGTTGGGGAAATATGGTTTCTGACGCCTACGCCATCTCAAGTAGCTTGGACACTATTGTTCAACTTACAAGGAACGCGGCAAAGTCTTTTAAACGTTCCGTCTTGTTGTATCTGCTATGTCTGTCTCATGGTCTGACGGCCATTTTGATCCATGTCGCCTTGCATATAGAATGCTATACAAACAAGAGCTAAACAATACGTTACTCACAATAAAACCGCACCCAGAATAATGAAAACGCGATCACAACTTAGTCTAGATAGAACATTGGCCAGGACATCCCGGCCAATGCGCGCATTGGCCGGTCAATGTACAAAATACGGTGTTAAGTTTAAGCACTTCGGACTTTGGCCAGTACGTCCCGGTCAGTGCGCGCATTGGCCGGCCAATGTACGAAATACGATCTTAGTTCTAAGTTCTTCGGGCTTTGGCCAAGAGAGCCGGCCAATCCGGGGTTTGGCCGCACTTCGGGCTTTGACCGTAACATATATATATATATATATATATATATATATATATATATATATATATATATATATATATATATATATATATATATATATATATATATATATATATATATATATATATATATATATGTGTGTTACGGTCAAAGCCCGAAGGCGGCCAATGCGCGGATTGGCCAATATCGCTTCTCATTGTCCGGTCAAAGTCCGAAACTTTGCTTGATTTCGGCCTTTGGCCGGCCAATCCGCGGACTGGCCATAATAGACCGGCCAAAGTCTTAATTAAAATATCATCTGGCTAGGGACGACCGGCCAAAGTCCGAATTAGAAGATCATGAGCAGATTTTGTTTTTTTTTATGCCGTAAGGATCATGAAATTAAGTTTTTATTGATTATTAATTAAAGTAAATGACAGAAACATTCAAAAAAATCAATCAATATTATTATTTGTTACAACAAGTTGAACTTTTATGGCATTTAGAATTACATAGTAGCTTGTTATTTTTACACTTGCAGCGATTTGTTGTGCACTTGGTTGGGCAATTGCAGCGAGTGTAGCCTTGGCCCCCAGTCAATGATTGTGAAGATGCGATGGTTCGTAGTGATTTTTTCCTAAGTGCCAACTGACGACAATAAGAGCAGTTTTTCGTGAAGAATTGAAAACTCACTTCTAGCATACAGTTGTTTCAGAACAGCATGTTCCGTTCCTAATTTGTAGAAACCGCCCTCGACGCTCATGACAATTGCAATCACGCTTCGGGGATCACCGCGACCTCTGTTAACATCTTGAACACGGATGCGTACATTGTTACCCACTTCAGCATCTTTAAATTTTGTATTTGACTGAACCTTGGCTTTGGCTATGCCTTGGTTTTCCGTGAACTAGTTTAAGTTCAGGCCACATGTTCTTTAGTTCAGAAATAGCTTGAAAACACGAATACTGTTAAACTACTATATTACATTCTTAAGTAATTATTGTTTTGTTTTGACATTTATAATTAAATATGTAGATATATACATATTTAAATAAAGATCGTGATTATTTCCCCCATTTCGCTTGTCTTAATTAATGTCCCAGGAATTATTTTGTAAAAAATTGTTTTTACAAGAATGACAAAATAGATTGTGTTGCGTTTATTGTTTTTGGTTGTTGTATATATATATATATATATATATATATATATATATATATATATATATATATATATATATATATATATATATATATATATATATATATATATATATATGTTACGGTCAAAGCCCGAAGTGCGGCCAAAGCGCGGATTGGCCGGCCAATGCACAATGGCCGGCTATCTTGGCCAAGGTCCGAAGCGCTTAAGCTTGACAGCGTATTTTGTACATTGGCCGGCCAATGCGCGCACTGGCCGGGATGTCCTGGCCAATGTTCTATCTAGACTAAGTTTTGATCGCGTTTTCATTATTCTGGGTGCGGTTTCATTTTAAGGAAGGTATTGTTTAGCACTTGTTTGTATAGCATTCTATATGCAAGGCGACATGGATCAAAAGACAAATACATTTCTATTATAGAGGACGTCATCATCATGTTTTGAACATCTTGGTTGGCACGTTCGACTGAACAGTATTCGTGTTTTCAAATATTTTTTTTGTCTACAATCAGAATTAAATATATCGTCATCATAAATGCTAAAGTATTACAGCATAATGAAAGTTTTTAAAATCAGAGTTGGTAGAAAAACATCCGGAATAATAACTTACATTGTACTAAATTATCAGTCTTTTATTTCAAACCATACATCTTTTAATTAACTACTGCTTTTTGTGTTCTTTAAAGATCATTTTTAAACATAGTGATCAGGTATGGGTTAGATTACTGTATTGATCACACACCTTTTTACTGGTAATTGCAAAAACAATATTCACAGAGTTTTACCTGATTCAAAAGCTATGATTCTGGCAGCATGGTACTTTGGTAAAGCATTACGCGTTTTCCCAAAGGTACTTAACAGATCAGTTCGGGGTGGGTTGGGAGGGGGGGGGGCAACTTCGTTCACCACTGTCCGGTCAATTATCCAACCCAGTGTATACCTAGGTGTGACATTAATGTCACTCTACACAATTGTGTGTGTGTGTGGTGAACAGAGTGAACATAGCGTCAGTTTTTAGATGACTGATCTAAACATACATATTCAATTACACATTTATACTGATTGAGAAATAGATTTAAATAAGTAGCAGTGGTATTATGACACTATGTTTTTACAGAGGGGTCCATGGGGGGAGGGGAGGGGTTGTAACTGTTTCATATAATTTGTAATCGTAATCACTTTCGCCCAAACTGTCGTAATACTACTACTTTATCGTGATGACGTTGTTGACCTTGTCAAAATTTCCTCACCACTACGCAGTTTGCCCATAAGTAAATTTAAATAGAGGTGCCACATCAGTTGTATTTGTGTCTGTATTGTAATTTTTTTTAAATTAAGGGAACAAGATACCCATGTTTTTGATAAAATTTTAATTTTGCTCCCCAAAATTTTTATTTCTTAATTCGATACTAATACCTTTTATCTATCTAACCCGAACATTTCGGACTTCTACAGCTTACGATTATCCGTTTATTGTGATGTGAAACATGGTACCCCCCGGCAAGTTTTCACACTACTACGCGGACAGCGGCTATCTTCGAGCGGGTATTACATCCTTTATTGCCCGCGAGGCACCATATACTTTACAGCAATCTAAGGGCCAAGCACTCGTGCACCTGCTGGTGTAGTGACCTTTTCTTTTGTTCTAAAAATAAGTGGGATAGAAGTTGTTTTCTACAAAGTAAAATTTTATATCAAACTCCATATAAGGGCATGCGCGTAAAATTTATGAATGGGAAGAGATTCATTGATACGCTTGACCAATCATATTATAGTACAGTTGTCACAGGCTTTTTTGTGTGTGACTGGGTTCACGATATAAACTTGCGACAGGCCTTCCTCCTACCTTTTATCTTACACATACGAAATCACAAGACAAGCCTACTTTTACAGTTTTTCATATTTATTTTGTCTTCACATAGACAGCGTGTTCAGCCAAGCTACGCCATGTTCTTGCCTTCCTCTCTCGCTTGTTCCTTATGCGCATGCGCACAGCCCCCGTCTCCCTGATGCAATCTCACACACTCCCAAGATACAATCTACCAACATTTCACTGTTATACGCCCTTTCTCCCGTTTAAAAAAATTAATTAATTAATTTTTTTTGTTATATAGATCACATTCACTATAAAATTTTCATTATACATGTAACAGTGAAATGAAAATCATGTTGAAAAAGAAACTTGCTTATGAACATCCTAGATTATTTTATATGTACACTTTTTGAATTAAAACAATGATATTCATAAAATACATGGCTTCTAAAATGTAAAAATTAAATCACAACTAATATTTAAAATCAATACGATTTGGCCATATATTATATAGATCAATTGATCCTTAAGCATAAAAAACTACTATCCAACAATTAGGAAATCAACAGTCTAGGTAAATGTCAGTAAAACAATTACTACCCAAAGATATTATAGTCAATCTATACAATGGAGTACACTAATGAACTAAATCAGAACTATCAATAAGCCAATACTATGTCCCATAGAGGAGTATTTCCCATGAACCCCTATAACCACAACCAGGTACTCGGTACAACCTCGAGATACCAAAAAATAAAACGGACTGCATCCTCAGTCTCGCAAAACAAAATCAACTATCTAGCGATGAAGATCAATTATCTCCAAAACAACACTAAGCTAATGGGTTCATTATCCAACCAAGAAAATCAAACCTCTTAGGGTATAATAATTTAGCACATTGTACATTAGATATAACGATATAACTTAATCACATATTTCACTTGCTATATCAACTAATGGTGCATGACGACGCCCAACCAACTATTAGTATACAAATATAATATCCAATGGAGGACAATTTTCCATGACCCCGGGACAAACAAAATATCTCGGCAAACCATCGAGATCCAAATAACCATAATCAATATCCCTCAAATAACTACGTTACGTATCAACCAGACAGCATCCAGCATGAATGGGTGACTACGACAATACAACTACTCTACAAGGGAAACAGGGAAAATACTGGGTCCAACAACCAAATCAGAAAATATATCCTCAATTGACATCATATCCAATAAACCAAAGAGTTCCTAAACCTAGCACTAACAAAGTAACAAATTACTTATAGTCAATACATGGCAAAGTGTAAAGCGTCACTTATCTTATAAGTATCGCCATTAAGAAAAATTGTAACTTAGGTAAACCTTCTTAGTTTGGTAAGAACAAATGACTCTAACTAAGGAACATCTCCTCTTAGTGTAACAAAAAAAGAAATAATTCAACCTCACTAAGGAATATTGCCTCTTAGTGTATCTCAAATAAATCTAACTGAGGAAAACTCTATTTTAGTAGAACAAAATTATAGCTATGCAATAGCTACCATGGGTAAATCATATCCTTGATTTCCCTACTTCACTGGCTGAGGTAAATTCCTCATCATAATATATGTAAATTACCACTTCTGTCAGGTCATACTGCCATAATCATGCTCATTACTTAACAAGATATACAGTATACATACAAATCATAAAAATACAACAAAATGTATGTTCATTTTCATTACTAAATTAAAATAGTGGTAAAACATATTTATACAAGTCATTTTATGACTTATTCCTATCTTGCTCACATTTTTAAAATGTTAATGTTCTCTGGAAGTACACATCACATACTACATTATTCAAAATTTCCTTATAAGAATTGGCTGATATGTCTCAGGTCATTATTTTCTTTAGTCAGTTCCATGTTTGTTTTTTCATCTTCAATCTGACTTGATAAAAAATCAGCTAGTGTATTGTGCTGTCCCTTTACTGTTTTTATCTCAAACTTGAAATCTAGTAAAATCAGTGCCCATCTATTTATTTTGCTATTCATTATCATTTTCTTATTGATTGTGATCAATGGCTTGTGATCTATTCTGAGAGTAAAGTGTCTTCACAATAAATACTTCTGTAATTTACTCAATGCCCATACAATTGCTAAGCACTCTTTCTCAATCACTGCATATCTTTGTTCTGTTGGTGATAATGCCCTGCTGAGGTATTGTACTGGGTATAGTTTATTACCCTTTTCTTGCATTAAGCAGGCTCCTAATGCTACATTTGATGCATCAGTAAAAAGAGTGAAATGCTTACTAAAATCTGGTGACATTAGTACCTTTTCACTCATGAATTCAGCCTTTATTTTATTCAAGGCACTTTCACATTCCTGTGTCCACACTAGTTTAACTTTGTCTTTGGATAGCAATTCTCTTAAAGGAGTAGTAAGTTCAGCATATTTATCCACAAAAATATTATAAAATTTGCATAGTCCCAACAATGATTTCACTTCTTTCTTCGTAGTAGGGGTTTTGATATTTTGTATTTTGTCCTTATTTCCTTCAGTAGGTCTATTTTCTTTATTTCCAAAATTAAATCCTAAGAATTCCATTGTATCCACTCCCACATGCAGTTTCTCTGGTGCTATGGTAAACACAAGTTTTCTAAGTCTTTCTAGTATTTCTTTTAGTGTTTCTATGTGTTCTGCCCATGTGTTATTGTGTATGCATATATCATCAACAAAGAAGACCAGGTTTTTCATTCCCTCTGTCATTTTATTCATGAATTTTTGGAATGTGACAGTACTGTTCACAAGTCTGAATGGCATCACCTTCCATTGACATAGACCCTTGCTTGATGTAAAGGCAGTGTATTGTCTTGACTCCTTTTCCAGTCCTATTTGCCAGAAGCCTCTGTTCAAATCACAAGTGGTGAAAATTGAGGATTTACTGATAGTTTCCAAAATGTCTTTAGGATCATTCATGGGTTCAGCATCTATCTTAGTCCCTTTATTCAACTCTCGATAGCCAAAACATATCCTTACTTTGTTGTTCTTTTTTCTTACTATTACCATGGGTGATGAATATGCTGATTTTGTTCTTTCTATTTGCCCAGACTCAAGTAGAAAATCCAGTTCTGCTTCAACAGCTTCTCTATAAGCAAGACTCAAGTAGAAAATCCAGTTCTGCTTCAACAGCTTCTCTATAAGCAACTGGTACTTGGTAATGCTTCCCTTTCATAGCACTATAATCAGTCAATTTTATTTTGTGTTGAATTGTTTCAGTAAAACCCATTTCTATTGTAATCACATCTTTGTACTTACTTATTATTTTGTCCATTATGTTTTTCTCATTCACTGGGATATGATAAGTCTTAATTTCTTGTGTATTACAGTTTTCACTTATTATAGTACAGGCCATATGTTCCTCTTCTATCAGTTTCTCTGGCTCTACATATAATTTCTTCATTCTGTCTATGTGTATAGGAGTGTTATTTCCCTTTATGTTTATTTCATAATTTACATCAGATAGTTTCTTGGTTACTTCAAAAGGTCCTTGAAATGCTTCTATGTTTTCTCTGTCTGGCAGTTTGACAAAAACTAAATCTCCTCTTTCAAAAGTTCTTAAATATCTATGTTTGTTTTTTATATTTCTGTTCCTTTCACTGGCTACTTGTGCATTCTCTTGGGCTGTCTGGACACCATAAACTATTCTCTCTCTAGTCTGGTTTACTAGTTCATAAGGATCAAATTCCTCTTCTTGTTTATTTAATAATTTGTGTTTCAATAAAGTTAATGGGTCTCTTGGCTTTACCCCATATGTCAGTTCAAAAGGAGAAAAACCTGTTGACTCATGTTTAGTCTCTCCGTTTGTGAATAGTACTTGAGAGAGATTGGTTACTTTTACTTTTTTCTAACTCTAACTCATGCTGTCTCTGTTTGTCTTTGTCTTCGGCCTCCATTTTAACTTCTGCTAGATCTAGTTCCCTATCAGCCTCCCTTTCAACGTTTTCTTTCTCAGCCTCCATGTTAACTCTTTTCTTCTCATCCTCCATTTTAATTTTTTCCAACTCAGCCTTCGCTATCACCAAAAAAAAAAATGTGTCAAATAGAATATTAGATTTATTCATTAAAAACATTAAAAAAAAATTATGTTTACAATAAATGACAACTAGGTGTAAGTTTGAAAAGCTTAAAGAATGTGAAATAAAAACATTTTATTATTATATTGTTGAACTGAGAAAACTGTAGTGTTTGATTATAACAAATACGTTGGAAAAGAAATGTGTAATGATGGACAAAAGATGTGTAGTGTGGGGGATTATAACAAATATGATGGACAAGAAATTTACTGTGTGGGATTGTAACAAATATGATGGGCAACTAATTTTCAAGATCTTAAAATAGAACTCTTCTTGGAAGAACATCTTCAGCCAGCCAAGATGAACTTTTACATTTTTTTTTAAAAGGAAAGAAAATTTTTACAATGATCATTAAATATTTTGTAGGCTTAGTACATAGGCCTACAACATAGATATTTGTAAAAAATCAATTTTGATCACAGCATTATTTAGAGAAGTTAAAAGTTAATATAGGTGTGAGTGATATAAAAATAGGAATGAACATAGTGCAGATTTATAATAAACAGGATTGAAAGTGCCAGGAATAAAACACTTATCTAAATAGGAAAAAAAATTATGAAATTATCTGATGCCAAGAAAACTAGATTTGATTAAATAAGTTCTAAAGTAAACTATAAAAATATTTACATAAATAATAAGAATAAATACATAAAATTATTCAAATGAATTACAAGAACAATTAGCAAAAGCATCAATAACTGGTAAAATAATTTGTACAATTACATAGTTACACCTCTATTTTACTTACATGTAATTTATATCAAATCTAACAAATAGTTTTCATTTAAACTTACAACATACATTTAAAAAATTTCATTCTGGTCCAAAACTCATTAACATAGATGAATTACAACAAATGTCTTTATCTGTGTGGTCTAGATTCTCCTGTGTCATGAATAGATGACCCCTTATGAATCAGATCCCTCTCCAACACCAATGATGGCCATGACAGCAGCAGCCAAAGACGCCACCACAACACAGTGGACTACAAGAATGACGCGCTTGATTAAGATGGTCTGGAAACAATAAAATTCATTAATTTAGATTTTGAAAAGATTTTATTGGTTCAAAATAATATCTCGAAACCTAGGTTACAAAGTTTGATCACAATAAAAATTTGAAAAAAAAGTGGAACAAACCTTTTTTCTCTCCGTGCCTGGAGGGTTGAGTTTGGTGTTGTCTGAGTTGCCCATTTCATAGACTTCATATGTGACTGATAATCGAAAAACATTGGCAGTTAACCGGCAATAGGATTTGTTTTAACAGGTGACTTTATACGTAAATGAACCAAGCAACTAAGGGGAAAAAAGCAGTCTGACCTGTAATATTTCACATTTTTACTTCCCATTGTTAAGTTTTTTCTACCTCTCATTTCTACCCAAAATGTCACGTTTTTTATTTTACCTTTCCATCACCTAAAATGTCAAGTTTTTCTCACCTATTTTCTTGTCATAGCAGTTGATCAGCTCCAGTAAAATCTCCACAAACAAGATCCAGGCCACATATGCCCCTAAGATATAGACAGTGTAGTAAGGTGTGGCAGCACCTTTGAGGCGGACACCAAAGAAAATGGCGATCACTGAAATAGACAAAATACATTTAACATTTCAATTAATGTAGTGAGTCACTATTATATCATGTGCATGCTTATCATCTAAATAGAGACTAACATTTATTTCTAAACAATTAGCTATAATATTTTATTAAGCTCATGAAAGAAAACACATTTAACATTTCAAATTAATATAAACTGATGTTAAGATGGTGACACTATTTTTTAAATTTATTATTATTGTTTATCTACAAAATAGACACTAACAGTTTTCTAAAGAACTAGCTAGAATACTTTATTAAGCTCATCATGGAAGTTTAGATGAATCAACTTACCAGCCAATATATGAGCAGATACTCCCACAAAGAAATGGGCCCAGTTAAAGAGAGGTCGCTTGGGTGTACCAGGGTCACAACGAAACAAGGACATGACTGGCTGCCAACACATTCAACAGTTGATTATTTACAACAATAAAAAATATGTAAACACAGTTTAATGCACATCCAGCTTTCAGACTCTCCAACTACAACTTAAATACAAGAATTGTATTTGTTCACAAACAGTGTTTTTTCCAGACTTTTTTCTTCGGGGAGGGGGGGGGGGGGGCTTGAAATATTCGGGGGGGGGGGGGGGGGGGGCGGTAGACTTTCTTCGGGAGGGGGTGGCGGACACTGTTAAAATATAAATTTCATTTCGTTCGGGGGGGGGGGGGTAAAAAAATTTTGGATGCCTGGAAGAAACTCTGTTCACAAATGTAAAAAAAAAACACAAAAGAATGAAAAGTGTGAGTAGTTTTTGTACAAGAGTAGACCAACCATTGAAAAGACTCACATTAATGACTGTCAGGATCATAACAATGACACCTATGATAGGGTGACCAGATATATACTCTGCCTCATTTTCTACCTGGAATATGAATGTATTCATTCGAGTTATGATGATAGATTTGAGTTTATTTGATGACTGAATTTATTAAGGAAACAATAACATAGCTTTTATTAACCAAGAAAGTAATAAAATTAAACATGAAAAGTCACTTTTTAATTCTAAGCAGTTTTTTACTCTTTGGCTGAGTACGTTATAGGCCAGCCAATGAAGCTAACTCTTTACAAGTTGACTCATAATTTATCTGCTTGATTTCTTGATTAAAATTCCTTTAAGCCCAAGGTTGAATTCTTCAATTTGGTAAGCAATAAAAACTTTCAAAGCATTTGTAGGTGACTTACATTGCTCCATTCCTTTTCCTCAACAAAGATAATAATGAAGGCAATGGCAGTTAAAGAAAACACAAGCACCATACATAATCTGTGTATCTGCAAACATAAAGACACCAAAGCTGCTATTTAAAGAACATACTACAGTTTGCATATGAAATCTAAAATAATTGTATGATATGATAAAGCTAATGATTCAAAACTGTTTTGCATTAAGAATTTTGTTTTTGCTTTCATTAGTGTGATCAATATTAAGTTAGGACTAACTAATTAACTATTGTATAACAGTAGGTTTCCAAATTTCAGTAGGTCATATAGTAACATAAAGTAAAAGTTTAAAAATTAAAAATTTTGAGAACTTTAATCAATGACAAACACCAACCTGGAACCAAACTTTGAGAGATAAAATTGTATTTTTCCACACTGGCTTGTAAAATCTGGCAGTGATGATCCCAATACTTGAAAAGATCAACCAAGCAGCAACCATCAAACAGGCTATAGTGCAATGATTAATTAATTAAAAACATTTAGAAAGATAGCCTACACACACACATTATTTATATTATTTACTTAATTATTTACTTCTAAATTTTCTAGGTGAATGGAAATAGTAATGAAAATAAGTTAATAAAGAAAAGTTCCTTTTAGTTGAGGCACTAAAGAAGAAAACAAATTGCAAAAAAAAAAGGGAACATCATAAACATATTACATATATTTTTGACTTTGTAGTTGCCTGCCAATAATTAATTTAAAAAAAAACCAAAAACCCCCAACTATTTGAGGTTAATACAATTTACCATGGACTTTATACAAAAGATTATCTTGCTGTTGCACATCAACATTTCCTGAATACTTTGAGGTAACAGCTGCTACAGAGATGTAGTTTTCATTTAAATGGTTGGTTAAAATTACTTGTGAACCTGCGAAACAAATCAAAGGTACTTAGTCAAAGAAGTAAATTAAAATAAAGATGTTCAAATATTCTTTTTAGTGGAAATACTTTTTGTATGTAAATGATGTGAATATGAAACATATGCATTCAATATTTATAACATTATATTTGTATGCACATGAACATGTTCCCATGAGTGAAACATCATATGAATTTCATCATTTTTTTAATACCATATACATGAATATGTATATGTGAGTAGCCTGCAATACATGGTATTTATTAACTCACCCACAAAGGCTCTACCTCTGGCAAACAACAGGATCCAGGGCTGGCTAACATCAAAACGTTTTCCTGAACCAGCTATAGGTCGACGGAGTGAACACGTCAGGACATCTTCGGCATAAGATTGAGATATAAGTTGGACGTTCTGAGATTTCATACAATTTGAAATATAAAAAAAGAATTTTAAAAATTATAGAATAAAAGTTTTGATCAAACTTAATTAGATAGATGCCTCATTAACACAGTGGAGTGCAAGATTGATGGGCTGGATTTAAATTGACTGAAAAAGTTGAGTTATTTAAATTTTAAAATAATTAAATAATATTAGAGGACATTTTTAATAATGTAGTAGCAGTTTTGTGTTCATTTTACATTATGTAGAGTGAATTACAGTAAACTTGATCAGTTAATCAACTAAATTAATAGACAAAAAAAAACAACAACATAGCAATATGTTTATTTTTAAAAATATTCTAAATTAAAAATTAACTTTGACTCACACCATCAGCAAAGGTAGAAGAAATTTTCCCCACATTTTCAGCAGTAAAGGACACAACTGTACCATTTGTACCAAAGGCACAACCCATCACACTGTCACCACCCTATAAAATTTAAAAAAAATTTTAGTATCAGCTCATCATAAAGTTTTTAAACTTAGGATCCTATCAACAAAACACAGAATAATAGAGCAAAATATTATCCACAACTTTTAGCAGATTAAAAAAATACATTAAAAGTGATGGAAATCTACAATGCAGAAGTTTTAAATTCTGATATTTAAAACATATTTTTTTAAACCCAGGAAAGTTTGATAAAGCATTTCATAAAATAAAATTAAAAAAACTACGTCCATATCCCATTTATCGTCAATTTGAATCAAGCAGCACATCCAAACTACCAGTACAAAAAAACTTGCCATGCTGGAGTCACTAGAAAAGCCAAGAGCTAAATAGGAGCCAGCATAAAACGCAACAGCAGCTGTAAAATTGTAGACAACATCAGATCCATCCTCCTTCCAGCTCACAATAAACTTGCAGGTGTTGCCAGTACAAGATGTGAAACATCCTTTAGTTGAACTATCACATTCAGGATCAGCAGGAACAGTTCCCAAACTCTGGGCTGGGGGAACTGAAAATTAAAAGACTAAAACTTTGCAATTGAATTGATGATGAAAATAAATAAATACAGTTATCTGCTATACGGTTTGAGAAAACTTTGTTCAATTAACTTGAATACTTTTTATAAATAAAGTGTAATAAATAGAGAAGAGTTGTTTCTACTGCTTCAATGTTTACATTAAAAAAAAATCTCCAGAAAAAAAGGAGTTCAATTTATAACAATTCGAAATAATGTAATTAACTTTAATACTTTTGTTTTTAAACAGTTAAAATACGCTAAACTTACATTTTATTTAAAAAGCACTTTAAAAACTTTTCAAATGTTACAATCTCATGCCATTATACATTATGTTTATCCAAAACTTTTAATAAAGGGCAACAATCCAATAAAAAGATACATCTTTAAAACAGGAGGTGAACGTGCAGAGGCGTAGCGACCCTTCCCGGGACGATTTGCACCCCCCTCGAGTTTTCGATTTGCACCCCCCTCCTCAAACTTTCGATTTGTTTGCACCCCCCCCTCGAGTTTTCGATTTGCACCCCCCCCCCCTCAAACTTTCGATTTGCACCCCCCTCAACCTTTCAATTTATTTATCCAACCCATTTTGGCGCCCCCTAAGGTCGACATATGTCCCCCCCCCCGCCCCCACCCCTCGCTACGCTACTGTGAACGTGTAGTGGGGAATAAAATACGCTAAAATGTAATTTTACCGTAAATGCTTACAAAAATTAATTCAATGTATTGAATTTTTCATATAATAAGTAAATTTGAAAAAAAAACATTTGTTTTGTTTTTAAAGTTAACTTACCTTCTGTTGAGGCACCACTCGGGGCTAGTGTAGAATGGTTACTGGCTGTAGAAACAAACGCACGGGATGCCACATTGGTCCAAAATGTGAGCTCACTCTGCACAAACGTAGCTCTGGCCATAAAACAATACAACAATGTATGAAACAGTGCGGTCAGTTGAATGACAAAAAAATTAACAATAATAAAAATAATAAAATAAAACCAACATTACAACTGTGGTATCTTGTCCAGATAAGCTCCGCCACTCTTTGCCAGCTCCAATTTAAATTTGAATACGCGCACGTAACCTTGACCTATTTCTGATGCCTATAACTTCGAATATTTTAACGCACTCCGAAGATTCTTCTTCTTCTGCGTTCTTAATTGTTTGTGTTAGAAGAGTTTCCCTCCAACAAAATTAAGTGTATAGAAGGGATACCCTCCAACATAATTAAGTATAAGTGTCAACTGGTTATGCGCCATTGAGGCCATTGACTCCGATTTCAGCCTGCTTTTCTTTTTGGATTTGCTCCCATAGCCTTTGTCTAACCAAAAACAAACTACAAGGCAGCAGTTGTTTGATTTTGGAGTTGTCTCTCTTAGAAGAGTGGCTGTCCCTAGCTTTGCCGACTCGACCACGCCGACCCCTACTCCATAAATTAAAACAACTCACCCGATCGACCTGTAGGGTTAGGTTTAGGGCTAGTGCTACGGTTAGGGGTAGGCTAAGGTTTGGTTAGGGTTGGGTTTTGGTTAAAAAATATAAGTGCAAGTTTCATATCCTATTATTATAATTGTTTTTGGGCGGTGGGTTAACTTTTTGACGAGCTTATAGTTATTTGGACATGATCCAAACTGTGTATCACCTGAAGACAACATATCCCACATCTTCGGCTGGAGGTGTCCAGATAAAAGTTTTAGTGGACTTGTCTCTGCTCTCTGTATGGATAAGAGCTTGCTGGAAGTTGAAACAACAAAATCTCATTGTAACAGGCAAAAAAAAAGTTGTTTTTTTTTTTACATCGGATTTTTTTCTTATTTCATTCAGAAATAAATAATGAAACAATAAGAGATTCAAGTGAATATTTCCGGAATTTCACCACTTAGAAAAAAAAGTAGTTATTGAAATAATTTTGATAAGTGATTATCGATAAATTAAAAATACAGGTGAATTTAAAAGAATACATGACATGAGTGGTAAGAGCTGTACTACGAGTACAAGAAGAACCTATTATTTATAATAGTTAGCAATCTAAAAGGTTGTTATTATTTTGCATTAATCATCCAATTGTAAAAATGCATCTGATTATTTATAATACATTCAGCTGTAACTGAAATCTTTAAAAGGATAGCATAACGCATTAGAATGTTTAAGTAAACACATAATTAAATCAATTGGGTTTTCCGAATTGTATATGCTGGAACATCAAAATAGAATAAGTATAGAAGTATGGAAGTATAGAAAGAGTAAACGAAATATATTATAATTAGGGCCTATGTTTAAAAAAAGAATTGTCATAGAGAAAAACCTATATTTTTAAAATCGTAGATCAATTACATCGCATTTACCCACCCAATTACATCACATTTACTCACCCCATTACATCATTACATCACATTTATCCACCCTATTACATCACATTTAACCTCCCCATTACATCACATTTACCCAGCCATTACATCACATATACTCCCCCCCCATAACATCACATTTACCCACCCCATTACATCACATTTACACCCCCATCCCATTACATCACATTTACACCCCCCATTACATCACTCTTACCCACCCATTACATCACGTTTACTCACCCCATTACATCACACTCACTTACCCCATTACAAGCCTGTCTAGTACCGGCTATAGCTGTGAACGACCCCAAGAGCTCATTAGATGAGCCGTCTGCCCGTTTAGCTTGGATCATGAAACCTTTGAACGTGTTACCCTTTCCTCTCAGGTGTACTGTGGAATGACGGTCCCAAGTAACTTTTATTAATTATGCTCTTTTTAAAAAACTAACGCCCATCACCTCGTAAAATTTAGCCCCCCCCCCCCCCCCCCCTAACCCCGAAGAAAAATAGTCTGAAAGAAATCCTGGTCGCATTTGTAGATTATACAGTAGACCTTCCAACTATAATCTTGACACGATTCCTACTTTTTGCCGCTAAACCTCAACCATGCAGATTGTTAGGGTAGAACATGCATCATAGCACGCAGGTTAGCATTGTCGCACGATGAGCGTGCTAAGCCGAAAGTTTTGAGTTCGTATCCCTGGCCTGAGTCCGTGGAACGTCCCTGAGTCCACCCAGCCTAAATGGGTACCTGACTATTGTTAAAGAAAGTAAAGACGTCTAGGCTGACGTAACTATTCCTTAGTCATATGTAGAGGTCACAAACTACTGATCTCTAATTCATCTGCCTAATAGATCGTCAGGTCAGAAAGCGTAACTAAAATTCGCAGATACGTTACTAGTTACCCATTCGCAGTTCTAGTCTTCGGTTTGTGTTTATGGTGGAATGGCAGTAGATTTCAACTGCCGCGCATTTATTTTGTAAAATACATATATCCATATGTTAAGAACAACACGCACACAAAATACACGCTACACATATTTTTTCACATAAGAGGGAACGTTGGTTGGGGTTAATTTAACATGTAAAGATACTTTTTCAGACCCAACAAGTGGTTTTTTTTCTTTATTACATTTTTTTTTCGCTAGCAAAAAAACAAAAACAAAAACTCACCAGTCACCTGTTGGCCAGGTGTGTATGACGCAGGTGTTAACGATATCGTGTAGGGAGGTGTCGAGGTTTTGGCGGGAGCACCGTGCTGTGGTACCATATCCGAGCAGGAGTTGTCGACATTTGTACCGTCGGGAAAACAGACCACAGTCCCCACCCAGAGGACCAGCACCAAACCAAGCGTCTGCAACATCACGGCCATCGTCCGATTCTCAGCTGCGAAATGAATTGTGTGACACATTCTTTGGTCTACGCTTAGAAGGGCAACATACAAACCATAATAAAACAATGCTGGATACAATATAATAAATTTATGTTAGCTAACATGTGTGCCGTTCTACAGGATGTGCAAACTATACTCCCAGTGTTTATTTCAGTCATCCCCCCCTCCTCCTCGCGGACCATATCAACCCCACCCCTCTCTGTAAGAAATAGAAAAAAATATAAATAAAATATATACTTTAACCATTGTTTAACGAAGTGTCACCCTCGCGATACAAATGTCTGAAAGAAACCATGAATATAATATAGTATCCACGAGCTCCTCGTCATATTCATACGGCGGCCTAGTTTGTATAGTCATTATGCAACTTACTGGTCACGTGCACACATTACAGCACACTTGTGTTACATGCGTCATCTATGTGTAGAACACACCAACAAAGTCAGTATACAACTTTGTGTCATGAGCGTCATGTATGTGTAGAACATACCAACAAAGTCACTATACAACACAGTGGTAACTTGCACACATTACAGCATAAATATATTATTCTTATAGGCCTAATTAATTCAATTGAACCTTGATTAATAATTGTTTTGGTTTTCGTCATTTTTCTTTTATTTTTTAGAATAGTTACAAGATTTGACCAAAAACGACTCAAATGATTGTGTAATTTAAATAATAAGCCACTTCTAACAAACGAATATAATAACCATTATGTCATAAATAAAACAAATGTATAAAAATATTTGAAAACCGTGACCTTAGCTACTGCTATGTAAATTAGAAGAAACTGTCAGTAGTTGAAGTAACTACTGACCCACCTTACTTAAAAAAACTTACTTGGTCGAGTGTGGAGCGAGTGTGACACACTAGGAAAGTATTCTGGGGAAGAAAAGTAGACACGGCTGTCCTTAGATCAAAATGATGTAGGCTAGTGTAACACGAGATAAAATTACGCGTAAGGTTTAATTAAGTTAATTAAAATGTCTACCTCACCGGTGTACGATCTTTATGCAGATTAAACTAATGAGGAAAGTTTAGATTAATTAATATGTTTACCTCACCAGCTTACGAGCTGTATCCAGATAAATTAATGAGGAAAGTTTATATTAATTAGTATGTTTACCTCACCAGCTTACGAGCTGTATAAAGATAAATTAATGAGGAAAGTTTAGATTAATTAAAATGTTTACCTCACCAGTGTACGAGCTGTGAGCAGATAAAATAACAAATGTCAATACGATACTGAGTGACTTGTCCGAGTTAGACCACTTGTGACGCTCACAGGAAAACACACACTCAAGACACATCCTACTTTCTTTAGATGAGTAAATGCTCGAAACTGTGTCCTATTACGGATGTTTTTATTTTTATTTTAAATCTGTGTCACCCAAAACACCATCTACACACGGTGGCGAAATAATGTTGAAAGAATCGTCGTTTTTCAAACATATATTCCGGAAAGGCGACATTGGAACTATAATGGAAAAATTTAAAAAATCCGAGTCGGTAAAATAGGATAATCCGCTGTGGTGAATTAACACTTGAAAACTCGTCGTTCTTGGTATTGACTAGATGTGTTTCAGGTGGGTGGGGAGGGGCTGAGGACTGATAGAAACACTGGTCAGGTCCCGTCAGAGCTGTGTATTCAGAGACGTCACACAAAGGGTTTCTTTCAGACAGTTTTATCCCGGGGTGGGGTGGGGGGCTTTAAACTTTTGATGGAAGGGGGGTGGTTACGGACGCTGGTTATATATTTTCTATAAAATAATAACGGAGGTGGGGGAGTAGACGTGCTACGGGGTGACACTGCCCCCCTCCCCCTTCCCAAAGAGATGCCTGACAACTCTAGTCCCACAAACTCGAGCGAGTGAACCGATATGGAAACCCTCGGGCAAGTAATCGTGTGTTCAAACTGTCAACCACACCATCACATTGAAACGAAGTAGCTTCCTAGATCATCAGATGCTTGATAACATTGAGTAAGTAGCTGGAAACTTTTATTTCATTTATTGGGAAAAAATAAGTCGGTAAATGACAACCCGGAAGTAAAATTCTAAGGTGCTCCCCCCCCCTCACTTGACAAAAAATAGCAAGGTTATTTAGGTACATTGTTCTTGTGGCATTTATTTAAATGTAGTATCAATGATTATGATAGCAATACTTCCATACACAGCACAACATCAGGGGACATAAGACTCGTTAGCTTGGGGCAGCAACCCGGTCAGATCTAAGAGAGACAACTCAGAAAAAAGGGCTGATATTAGAGTCAACTGTCAATATGGGCCATAACACGGGGACCCCCAACCCCAGACAGAAATTTCCGTTTTGCACTTTTCTTCGGTAATTTTAAAAAAATTGTGTGATATTATTTTAAAACAATACTGCCACAAATTTAAAGCACAGGTAGCCTACATTCACGTTTAATTTCGCTTTAAATTTAAAGAAGAGCGTTAAGTTAATTAAATTTAATCTCCTATTACTTTCCATTGGACTTGTTACCATTTTATTGACTTATAAATAAATTAAATGCGTCAAATAGAATATTAGATTTATTCATTAAAAACATAACAAAAAAGCAATTCACTTTTACAATAAATGGTATCTAGGTGTAAGTTTGAAAAGCTTAATTAAAGGATGTGAAATAAAAACAATATTTTATTATTATAATGTTGAACTGAGAAAACTGTAGTGTTTGATTATAACAATTACCTTGGAAAAGAAATGTGTAATGTGGGATTATAACAAATATGATGGACAAGAGATGTGTAGTGTGGGGAATTATAACAAATATGACGAACAAGAAATCTGTAGTATAGGCTTATAACAATATGATGGACAAGAAATTTACTGTGTGGGATTGTAACAAATACGATGGACAACTAATTTTCGAGATCTTAAAACAGAACTCTTCTTGCAAGAACATCTTCAGCCAGCCAAGATGAACTTTTACATTTATTTTTTTTTAAAAAAGGAAAGAAAAAATTTACAATGATCATTAAATATTTTGTAGGCTTAGTACATACAACATAAATATTTGTAAAAAATCAAATTTAATCACAGCATTATTTAGAGAAGTTAAAAAGTTACTATAGGTGTGAGTGATATAAAAATAGGAATGAACATAGTGCAGATTTATAATAAACAGGATTGAAAGTGCCAGGAATAAAACACTTATCTAAATAGGAAAAAAATGTATGAAATTATCTGTTGCCAAGAAAACTAGATTTGATTACAATAAATTTTAAAGTAATAGCATAAAAATATTTACATAAATTATAAGAAAAAATACATAAAATTATTCAAATGAATTACAAGAACAATTAGGAAAAGCATCAATAACTGGTAAAACAATTTGTACAATTACATAGTTACACCTCTATTTTACTTACATGTAATTTATATCAAATCTAACAAATAGTTTTCATTCAAACGTACAACATACAATTTAAAAATTTCATTCTGGTCCAAAACTCATTAACATAGATGAATTACAACAAATGTCTTTAACTGTGTGGTCTAGATTCTCCTGTGTCATGAATAGATGGCCCCTTATGAATCAGATCCCTCTCCAACACCAATGATGGCCATGACAGCAGCAGCCAAAGACGCCACCACAACACAGTGGACTACAAGAATGACGCGCTTGATCAAGATTGTCTGGAAAAAGTTGAATTTGTTTACATTTTGAAATAATTAATTTATATTAATATCATCATCATCATCATTCCTTTGTGGCCCCTGGGGAGCAAAGGGCTACAACTACACATTTCCAGCAGACTCAGTTTTAGACTGCTCCCTTAATCTGTGCCCATATATTAATATAAATATACATTATTATATTAATTATAATAAAATAATTTATACATTCAAAAACATTTGATCGCAATCAAAGTTTTTAAAAAAATGGAACCAACCTTTTTACTTTGTGTACCTGGTGGTTTGAATTTAGGGTTATCTGAGCTCCCCATTTCATAGACTTCTTGTTTAACTGCGTCAAGCAACAAAAAAAAAAATTAAAGCCAACCAGCCAATGTTATTTATTTTAACATGAAATTTAAAGCTGTTAGATCTGTGCTTATTCAATAACTTGCCAGTTAAATATTTTGTTACCTTTTTATTCTCTTGTATAATGTCACATTTTTCCTACCTATCCCTTTAACACCTAAATTGTCAAGTTTTTCTCACCTATTCTTTTGTCACAGCAGTTGATCAGCTCCAGTAAAATCTCCACAAACAGGATCCAGGCCACATATGCCCCTAAGATATAGACAGTGTAGTAAGGTGTGGCAGCACCTTTGAGGCGCACACCAAAGAAAATGGCGATCACTGAAATAGACAAAATATATTTATCATTTCAATTAATATAGTGGGTCAATATTTTATCATTTGTAAGCTTATCAACTAAATAGAAACTAATATTTATTTCTAAACAATCAGCTAGAATTTTTTATTAAGCTCATCGAAGAAAACACATTTAACATTTCAATTAAAATAAACAGATATCAAGATGGTGACATTATTTTATTATTATTATTGTTTCTCTACAAAATAGACACTAACAGTTTTCTAAAGAACTAGCTAGAATATTTTATTAAGCTCATCAGGGAAGCTTAGATGAATCAACTTACCAGCCAATATATGAGCAGATACTGCCACAATAAAACAAAGGTGAATTTTTTAAATGTCAACTTACCAGCCAAAATATGAGCAGATACTCCCACAATGAAATGGGCCCAGTTAAAGAGAGGTCGCTTGGGTGTGCCAGGGTCACAACGAAACAAAGACATGACTGGCTGTCAACACATTCAACAGTTGATTATTTACAATGGTGTTTAAAGTGTTAAAGAAAACAAAGGAAAAAGTACTCACTTTTTGTTTGATTATAAAATTCAGAAGGAAATATCTTCTTTAAAAAATATCATTTTTAGAATATGTTTTAAAAATTAGTAATTTTTAAATATTATAATATGTTTATATTACATATTTGGTTACATCACTTTATTTATAAAACACTAATCTTAAGAGCCACCAAATTTTAAAAGCTACGTTTGAATATTTAAATAATTAAATATAAAAAATAAAAACTACATTTAAATAATTAGCTTATTGCTACTGATTTTGAAAGTGAAAGAAATGACAAGACTCACATTAAGGACTGTCAGGATCATGACAATGACACCTATGATGGGGTGACCAGATAAATACACTGCCTCATTTTCTACCTGAAAAATAAAAGTAATCATTTGAGTTTTTATCATAAATCTGACATTAAAAGACTTTTAATTTAATTTAGGATTGACAACAAGAAAAAAAACACTACACAAAACTTACAAGTAGGCAAACATAACTCTCTCATATGTTTACAAGCTGTGCTAGCTTTTAGAAAATAATAAACATATAGCAAGCATTCTAGCACCTGATGACTGTATGTCACACGATATAAATTGCCTGATAAAAATCTTTACATTCAAGTAATATGTTTTTACATTTCTATGTTAACGACTTACTTTACTCCAATCCTTCTCCTCAACAAAGATAATGATGAATCCAATGGCAGTTAAACAGAACACAAGCACCATACACAGTCTGTGAATCTGAACATAATAAAAACTTCTATTTAGCATTTAACTATACAAGATTGTAACATTTTACATTAAATATACTCATCACAACATGCAATATGGATGAAAATTTCCAAAATATTGAAAAAAAAACAATGTAGTTCCATATTTTCTTTTATGACTTACAGAAGAAAATATGTAGCTGTGTTGTCATTGTCTAAGTGATATTTACTAACCTGGAACCAAACTTTGAGAGATAAAATTGTGTTTTTCCACACTGGCTTGTAAAATCTGGCAGTGATGATCCCAATACTTGAAAAGAACATCCATGCAGCTACCATCAAACAGCCTGTAATAAACAATCAACAATGATTCGTACTGTTAGTTAAAAAATATAGACATTGATTTTATTGATAAATAAACAATATTTAAAATGTAAAAAAAATATTTTTGAGTAATTTAAAAAAAAATTATGAACTTGATTTCCATACTATATCTGAAATCACCAATGCAGAAATGATCTAGCTGTGTAGTTATTTAAAAATATTGCATTACCTAGTTAAAAATAATTTATTCTATCTTAATGGCAGCCCTTCAAAAATGAGTCTTAACATGACTGCAAAGTATAAAATAATTGTTTACCATGAGCTTTATACATGGGGTTATCCTGCTCCTGCACATTAACATTGCCTACGTACTTAGAAGTCACAGCTATTGCCGAGATGTAATTATTGCTGTAATGGTTTGTTAAAGAAACAACCGAATCTGTAGAATTATTTTTTTTAATTATTAAGTTAAGATGTATTATGAATAAAAATATATAGGCTACTTAACTATCTATTTTATTTTTCAACATAAAATCTTAATCATTCTTATTTTAATTAGAATTTCTAGTACTGCTAAAGAATACTCTTTGAAAAAAGTTATTTTTTATGATAATTAACTCAAAAGAAAAATTTAACACTCAACAATTAAATTTCTTGTGCAGTAGAATCTAAAGTAATTGATTTTTAATTAATTATGGATTGTGTTTTTTATATAATGTAAATTTAGCATGTTGGCTAGGATCAGTTTTTAAAGTAGAAGTTTACATAAAAAATATTCAATAAAGAAAACAATGAAACTACTTCAGGCCCAACAGTGATTTATTTTACTACATTATAATGACATATATTTTAATGACAGCTATAATATTTAGTTCTATACTTGATTGATCTCGATGTAATATTTAGTAACAAGGGGGATCCTAGTAAAAAATACACAATGATTACTTACCTACGTAGGCTACTCCGCTTGCAAACAACAGTGTCCATGGTTTGCTGACATCATAACGCTTCCCTAGTCCTGCAATAGGTCGATGAACTGAGCATGTCAGGATACCATTTTTATAACTGCCAGATAATAGCCTCACACTCTAGAATATTTTAAACCAGTAGGTCTGATTAAAATAAAGCTAGAAAAATATTCTTCAAAAATACAATTTTCTGATTGTTAAAAAAATAATCAATCTCAGCTAAGACCATTTACTATAACTTTCATTATTTAAAAATAAATTATAACAGTGTCATCAAATTTATTTAAACTATAATCAATGTCAACATTTTCTACCAGACAATTTGGTTTTAAAATTGAGATTTTTTTTATTACTTACACTGTCTGGGAAGGAAGCTGAACTTTTACCAACATTTGCAGCAGTGAAGGACACAACAAGACCATCTGTACCAAAGGCACAACCAATCACACTATCATTACCCTAAAGAAATAAAAGAAAATTGGTTTTTAATAAATCTGAGATATGAATTTTACCAAAATTATACCAATTAAATCCTCAAACACAATATTATACAAAACCCTTACAGATAGTTTTATTCAGAAGTTTTCAGCAAATAAAATAATTAGAAAATTTGCTTTGTTTGATACAAAATTTTATTACAAATGATTCCAAAATAAATGATCTAAGTTTGAAAAAATAAACTATTAAAAAAAATTGTTTATTTTAAACTTTAAAAAAAAATTGTTTTATCAACAATACTTATATTCAATTTAAATAAAATAAAAGTTATCACGAACTAACTTCACTGAAAATAATCATTGATGCTTAAAAAATCAGGTAAAATACTTGCCATGCTGGAGTCACTAGAAAGTCCAAGAGCTACATATGAGCCGTCAGAAAACTCAACAGCAGCTGTAAAATTGTAGACAACATCAGTTCCATCCTCCTTCCAGCTCACAATAAACTTGCAGGTGTTGCCAGTACAAGATGTGAAACATCCTTTAGTTGAACCTTCACAGGTAGGATCAGCAGAAACAGTTCCCAAACTCTGGGCAGTGGGAACTGAAACAAATATGAGTGTCAATACAAAATTATGTTGTTGTAATGTAAATCAGAATTATGGAGAGTGATTTCCCTTGTAATTTTCCTAGGTAATCTCTTGTATTAGTTTTCGTTCTAGCCATACAAAATGTGTGAACTGCTTGGCTTTATCATGGTCCTATAGGCAGAGGCAATTGATTCTTAAAATAGATAGGCCTACACTATACCTTCAGTTAAAATTCTAATTAAGTAAATTATTTATTATAGTATTAGTAGCCTACATGCTTTGTTTTTATGAGGCATAGAGTTAAGTTTCAAATTTAGACTACTAAAAATATAAGTTTTTCTTCTTGCATTTTTTTTTCTATCAAATTTGTTTGTGTGTATACATTTTGCTATAAGATACTTTGTATGTTTTGTATGGGTGTTTAATTAGGGTATTAGCTTGTTTTGGATCAGCACAGAAGAACATTTTAATTAATTGGAAATCTAAAGATTTATACTGTAACCCCATGTGTGTGCTAACTTAAAGACTTATGTGACCTTTTTTAGGCAAGTCACCTGTCTGTAGGCATATGTGATAAAAACATAACAACAAACTTTTTATTAGTCATAATAACCATCAAAAGGGGAGGCTATGTTAATGGTTAATGGCTCCACCATTCAACAACAGCATACAATCACAAATGCCTCAAAAGTAAACTTAAAATATAAAGCAACTAAAGTTGCGGACAATATATATATATATATATATATATATATATATATATATATATATATATATATATATATATATATATATATATATATATATATATATATATATATATATATTTAGTTGTATCTTCCTGAAAAATATAATTATGTGGACCAATGTTAATGTGATGGCAAAAAGATATAACTAGATAGAAAAATGTTAATGTGATGACAGTAATATATATTTATATAGAAGAATGTTAATGTCATAGCATAAATATATATTTATATAGAAAAATATTAATGTAATGGCAGAAAGATATATTTATTTTGAAAAATGTTAATGTAATGGCAGAAAGATATATTTATTTTGAAAAATGTTAATGTGATGGCAGAAAGAGACAATTATATGGAAAAAATGTTAATGTGGATGTCATATGGTAACAGGCCAGGGGGGGGGGGGGTGTTCAAAACCCTAGATATATGTATATTGTCTATAAATATATTTATTTGTATAATAATTTTAAAGAATGTCCAATAGTGGTTTTTTGAAATTCATAATTTTTAAAATTGTAGACTTAGTGTGATACGAGCACACCATCACATATAGCTGTAGTCTATTATTAGATTGCTGTGTTTTGAAGGTAAAGGGGGGGGGATCAACATCAATGCCATTGTTTGCCATTCTAGAAAAATTATTCTACAATTTATTTTCATTGAAAATTAAAACAAAAAAAAAGTTAAGAAGCTTGTTGAAAATTAGGGGAAGTTTGTAGACTAAAAAAAAATCAGTGAATATATCATTGGACAGACCGACCTGTAGAAGATGCAACGTTTGCAGCTGTAGAAGTTATGGGAGGTGAGGTAGCCCCACCTGTTGCAGCTGTAGGATTTGTGATGCCAGCTTTTGTGGTTGAAGCTGTTAGACCATATATGTAAACTATTAACAAGAATAACTGTTATCAATACGCTGTTGTAAAATTTTAATGATATACACCTCATTTTTATAAATGTGGCTAGGCCAAATTAATTTATTTTAAATTGTTTTTAAAAATTGCTAATAGAGTTTAATGTAGGTGTTAGATTTAGGTGAATTTTAGAACATAATTTTTTTATAATTTTATTGATATTGATATTTTTTTATATATGAATTTTATAACGTTTTTAAAAATGTGTGATTTTGAGTGTAGCTTAATCTATCACCATTTATTAATATTCTTTTCTGTTTTTGTAAAGTATAATTATATACAAGAGTTATGGGTTATGAGTCATGGGGTGAATCATTTTGGAAAAGGTTAGGGTATAACTGAGTTTTGTTTTTAGTTAAAAGCTGTACAGGAGTTAAGGCAGATGTTAAAGAATAGCTAAAGCGTTAGTAATAATTAATTTCTTAGAATGTTGGATCGACTATGGGGTGTTTTCTCTAGCTAATAGTACGCCTATCATATTAAACTGTTTAGTGAGAAACAGGTGCTGTGTTTACTGCTGGCTCTTGTGAAGTTTATTAAGGCAGCAATAAAGATAGCTGTTATAAATGGAATGCACTTATAAGCTTGCTTTATGATTAGGCATTATAGGCTATTAGGCTTATGAAGGAATGCTTTAAGATGATGTGTATTTGTGCATGTGTCTGTGTACACTATAAAAAATTCAATTACATTATTATGAAATGTATTATTAAAAAAACTATATATTCAGATAAGTTTTGATATTAATAAGAGACTAATAATCAAACTATACAATCTCAATTATTTGTGAAAAGCAGCACCCAAATAATTTTTCTTGTTGAATGTTGAATACAACAAATATTTCAAGATTTTCTGAGTGTTTGAATAACGTTGATTCAAATATTTTTCAGGTTTCTTTTTTATTGTTACAACATAGTATAACACACAGTTCACAAATGTTAGCACAATTGTTAGTTTTGATGTGTATTCTTTTTATTTGCCTTTAAGAAAACTGTAATATTGAAATCTTTAGCCCAGAATATTAGTAAACCATAGAAATAAGAGCCCTTTTAGCCACAGCAACAAAATTTTCTCTGCAAAGAAATTCTTCCATCAAAGAAATTCTACCAGCAAAGAAATTCTACCATCAAAGAAATTCTACCAGCAAAGAAATTCTACCAGCAAAGAAATTCTATCAGCAAAGAAATTCTACCATCAAAGAAATTCTACCAGCAAAGAAATTCTACCATCAAAGAAATTCTAGCAGCAAAGAAATTCTACCATCAAAGAAATTCTACCATCAAAGAAATTCTAGCAGCAAAGAAATTCTACCATCAAAGAAATTCTACCATCAAAGAAATTCTACCATCAAAGAAATTCTACCATCAAAGAAATTCTACTGAATTACACAAAAACAGACCTGTAGTAGCAACAGTTAGAAATGCTGTACTGGTAGTTATTACAGGAGCCGTAGATGTTACAGATACTGGAGCAGCTGTATTTGTTACAGCTGCTGAAGCTGTAGATGTTACTGCTGTTGGTATTGATGGAGCTGTAGATGTTAGATATACAGGAGCTGTAGAAGCTGTGATGTTGAAAATGAAAAGTTTGTTGATATGATAATATTTGTAGCCTACTTACTACTTATAGAAAAAATAAACCACCTTTAAGATTGTATTAATAACAAAAGAATTGATGAAAACATTACATTTTCTTCCACAAGCTCTGAAATATTTGTCGTAGTTGGTTAGTTCTTTGATTTGGGCACCAAAGGAAGAATTTTTTTTTTTAAATCAATATTGTAAGATGCATCAAATGAATAGGTCACAAAAAACGAGACACTTACAAAAAGGGGAGACTAGCAAAAAAAAAATGGAGATTAACAAAAAAAGGGGAATAAACAAAAAGGGGAGACAAAGAAATTTAAACTGACTATCTGGGGTAGACGCCAACAAAAAAAAAAAAAAATTTAAAACCTAAGTCGATACAACAGAATTGTTTCTTTTATTCAATGACCATTTCTTTAGCGCTTCGAGTAAGCATAGACGTCGCACGCAAAACTGTCAATATTGATAAGGGTTTTTATTTTTTACATTTTTTTTTATTACCAGAATGACAATTTCTAAATTATACGTATAAGTATACCCTGCGTGTGTTGAGAACTGGACAAGCTATCGGAGAACTGGACAAACTATCGGAGAACTGGACAAGCTATCGGAAAACTGGACAAGCTATCGGAAAACTGGACAAGCTATCGGAAAACTGGACAAGCTATCGGAAAACTGGACAAGCTATCGGAAAACTGGACAAGCTATCGGAAAACTGGACAAGCTATCGGAAAACTGGACAAGCTATCAGAAAACTTGACAAGCCATCGGAAACTTGACAAGCTATCGTGCATACGTCTTCCCACCATTACTGTGAGGGGAATGAAAGGTATCACTTTTCCTAGAGTTGAATTGTAAACCCCCATGTCAGTACAAAGAGGAAAAAAATGGCATGAAAACCGTGTACCATAACGGCACGATTCACGTTTTAAGAAAACGTGGATTAAAAATTAATTTAAAAGAAATATAAATTAAAGCATTGCATTTTGTAAAGAAAAAAAAAGCAAGGGAGGGGGGGGGGAATAGTTCTGCAGACAAAAGTGTCTCGATAAAAAAATCTAGGGGAAAAAACTCGATTACAAGCTCTAGCTGAAAAAAACTGGGCACAAGAGGGACTTACAATGTCTCCCGATTTGTGTTTTAGCAAAATGTAATGACATTTACAGTGTCGAGTAAACATAATCTAAGAGGTCTTTTTACTTAGCGATTTCCTAACCCTTTTAGATGGACCTTTCAACCTTTTTATGTTGACATTTTGCATTGAAGTATATATTTTCTATTTGA
This sequence comes from Physella acuta, assembly GCF_028476545.2. Lineage (NCBI taxonomy): Eukaryota > Metazoa > Mollusca > Gastropoda > Physidae > Physella > Physella acuta. The sequence continues at coordinate 8,061 of NW_026732661.1, read as the reverse complement.
ATTGTTAAAAATGTCTTTTTCGCTCGGTTGATGGGGAGGGGGGGGGGGGGGGGGGATTGATTTGATGTACATTAACAAAAGTTAACGTATTTGATGCAATATTTGCCCACAAGTTTCTCTTTGCCTGATACCTTGTCAGAAATACATTTACATGCTATTTAATATTAAAATATATATATATATATATATATATATATATATATATATATATATATATATATATATATATATATATATATATATATATATATATATATATATATATATATATATATATATATATATATATATATATATATATATATATAATCATGCATGTTTTAAAATTAGGATGTTAGTTTTGCCCCGTGTCACCCAGTGTTAACTTACTAGATGTGGGCGCTTGTGTGGCCGGGCCGCTAGTACTTCCAACAAAAGTTAATGTACTGGATGCGATATTCGCCCAGAAGGTTCTCTCAGCCTGCACATAGGTAACCCTGTGGAAATGAAGTAAAAATGATGCAACAGAATGTAGTTACCACCAGAGGCGTAGTGACCCCTTTCAATTTGCCCCTCCCCCCCCCCCCATATATTTTTTTTATATTTATAATTCAAAATAGCAGCTAAAATTAGCTTATTTTGGCGCCCCTAGGATCGGCGCCCGGGGCCATATGTACCACCCCCTTCCCCGTCGCTACGCCTTTGGTTACCACACCATCAAGTTCACTTCAACACCTTATTTAGCGTGCAGATAACAGTCTCTGACCACACGTCATAGCACTATGCCTTGTACAGTCACTGCCGCAAGTCTACACATCGACTACACACTCACTGTAGGTGTAATACAGGGGACGTAACAATAACTAGGCCTAACAAATAACGCAACAATCACATTCAAACTGAACCAATGTTTAACACGTGCTAGATATCTAGATGATGTGTTTAAAAACTGTTTTCAACAGAAGTCACATATTACATTTTGAGCAGTTTTTTTTTTTAGGTCTTATGTGGTCATACTACATCATGATGAAAAAAATAGTTTTTACTTACCTAAAGACAACATTACCGAGATATGTCGATGCAGGCGTCCAATTGAAGGTTAAAAGAGACTTGGAATCACTATTTGTATGTACCAGAGCTTGCTAGGATTAAAAAAAAAAAAACAACAATGAGGGTCAAATCGCAACTGCATTTTAAACATTTGCAACACAAATTTTATTAAAAAAAAAACAACAACTGGCATCATACTTAATACCACAATGGTGATCTTTAATTATCGAAAATATTATGGAACTATTGTTCATATTTTACATCACAACTAATAAAAAGTTAGACAGCAAGATAATTTTAAAAAATAAACACATTCGACAACAGTTACAGCTCTCATATACTGACCCCACTGCAGGCTTGTTGAGTATTAGCTACAGGTGTGAAAGAGCCCAAACGTTCACTGGACGAGCCGTCTGCCCGTCTGGCTTGTATCATGAAACCTTTGAACGAACTGGGGTTTGCACTAATTGTTACTGAAATACAAAATTACACGTATACACATTTTTGCTTTGACATAATATATGCATAGATGAATGAATGTGTTTGTTTATTTTTTTTAAACATCACATTTTCACTTCTTTCATGTGTTTCAAATCTAATGGCTACACACCATGGCGCCACAGTACTAAAATATTCAATCCTGGCAGGAACTAGCCCCGTTGTTTCTGGGGGGGGGGGGGGAATCTCGATTTCCTGGGGGAGGCGCTAGCTAGTGATAGGGGATGTACGAAAACTTTCGCAATGATCTACGGTCTTCAAAATTAAAGCATATAGTTATAAATTTGTATCAATAAATAAAACTTTATTTTATAAACATTGGGTTTCCGCTAACACGTTTCAAAGTCACCTTTGCAATGTATCGCTAACTAATCGATAAAACTTATTTCCTTTATTAGTTTTAAAATTGTTTGACAAGGTCGATTCTCAAATATGAAGTGTAGACCAATATGGGTTATGATTATCCTAGACACATTTGGGTAAGAATGTATTTGTTTGATGAGAGATGCAAGGGAGACGAAACGAATTGTTTTCTTCAACGAACATATTTTGCATACCAGTTCAAGACTTTATATTATTATTATTATTATTTTTTTGCTTTTGTAACATAACAACGCGTCTTTGTCACTGCTCTTTATCCCATTACCTAGGCATAGCAACTAGGACTGTTCAGTATCAAAAGCAGAAGTCGGCAGCCGTATTCAAGAAATTTTTGGTCGGATTTAGTCTAGTTGTCAGCCACTTTTCTGCTTGAAGTTTGACCAAAATGGCTGCTCATTGCAAGCTCTGACGTGAGGCCATCGTCTTCCTTCACGGGTTGATTCTATCACTCGGACACGTGTACGGGAAAAGTTGGGGTACATATCTATAGTAGTTATAGAGGAAGAAATAAATCAGTGAAAAAAACTCACCCGACACCGTCTGACCAGCTGTATATGACGTAGGTGTGAAGGTGATCTTGTATGGCGGTGTCGAGGTTTGTGATGATGCCCCATGCTGAGGTACAAGATTTGAACAGGACGAATCAACATTCGCGCCGTTAGGGAAGCAGTTGCCGGTCTTGAAGCAGAGAGCAACGATAAACAACAGTGTCTTCTCCAAAACCGACATCATGTGATACTTGGCTGTGAAATAAAATTAGTGATGCTATAAAAGTAAAGTAATGAATCCTCTTTAAACCTAGCGATCCATCGGGCAGATGAAGTAGAGTTCATATGTTTCTTGATCTCGTAATGCGAAGGGAAGGTGTGATCAGCACTTTGTCAAACCGCCTTTACTTTCTTTAACATAAGTTAGGTACCCATCAGAACTGGGTTCTACTGACTTTGAACCGAGACTCTCGGGTTAGCAGCCTAGCGCTCTACCACCACGCCATCCCATAGCGATTTTATACTAGTTGTTTTGTATTTGAGCGAGGGGCGTTTTCTACAAAAATAATGACTTAGAAATAACCGAATGTATTTGTAACAGACTGTACTTCTTGTATTGTTTATTTAGAATGAACTTGTATGAAAGTAGAGTACCTGGCCAACAGAAGGACTGTGAGTGACTTATCATGTTTTTCCATGCTTTTTGTTAGATCGCTAACTGACGTTAGGGGAGAGAATGAAGTGTATAAAAGGGGAGTGTAAGGTGGACTAAGTGTGCCTGTATGTAAGCCGTCAGAGTTTCTTCCAGGCATCTCTTCTCCGCCCCCCCCCCCCCCCCCCCCGAAGAAAGTCTACCGTCCCGCTCCCCCGAACGAAATAACATTTATATAGAAAATATATACTTTTAATACTTTTAGCATTGTAGTTCTCCCCCCCCCCCCCCTCGAAGAATGTCAAGTGCCCCCCGGAGAAAAAAGTCTGGAAGAAACACGGTAAGCCGTCACCACGTTAATCTGTTGTTCTGGATTGTACTTGGATTGTCGTTATTCTACTATGGAGTTACCATCTTGTGGATCGATTTTTATTAAAGTTGAAAGTTGAAAGAACTGTTATTCGTGTGCATTGAAGAACTCACAATAGCACCGTATTGCCTCATCTACAAATACGCGTTGTTACAGTATTTATAATAGGCGGTATTGTGTACATAAATCCAAAGCAAAAGGTAATGGATCTAGGTATGGAGTTGTCGAGCAATGTAAAGGCCAAGGTAAAAGGTGATGGGTCAAGGTAAATAAGATGGTGATGGGTCCGGGTATCGAGTGGTCCAGCAATGATGAGTCAGTTAATTTAAGGACAGGGTGGGGCAAGGTAAAAAGAAGGTTGAGATATCAAGGTAAAGAGGGTGACTGGTCAATTTAAAGAGGAGGGTACTGTGGTAAAATAATTAATAAATATAATTCGATGTCGATATTTTAGCTACTAAAACAGATCAAATTGGTTATATTGAAATTCAACTAAATATAAGTTCAATTAGTCACTGCATGTTCTTAGCATGAAATTTTATGCTTGGAAACTGAACTAGACAACTGAAAATCTAACAGAACAAACGCTGTATTGTTTTATATCTGTCATCTGACAGGCTTTGCCGCTAATAAAATAGAATTAGATGTGTGGCTTTCTAATGCTTTTAAAAAAAATAATTATAAAATGTCTCTTTACTAAACCAACCCCATGTCGTACCCAGGAAACACGAGCCGTGAGGGAGTGTTAAAAACATGAATAGATCTTTACGTTGTTAAACACGCAGGAATGTTTTACGACTTTAGATCGATGTTTGAAAGCTTTTAAAAAAATAGCTAGCAGACATAGAGTTAAATCTATAATGTTTATATTTTTTATTTCTGTTAAGAACATTAAACGATAGACCCTTCACAAGCAAACAGAAACACGTAGACATAACAACTTTAAAGAAACGTAACACGTTTAAACCGACGAGAGAAATGACTTTTGTATAATAAAGCAATTTATGGCCGGATATAAAAAAGGGAGCAGAAATCATTGGGTACAGAAATGAAGATTGACATTCAGATTTATATTTAGATTCGGAGGCTAACCTGGATGACGGCTTGTGGTAAGAAAGGGGGGGGGGGGATATGAGGTCATGGGGTAAGCGAGGGTTGGGTAGGGGGGAAAAGAATGTGATAAAATTGAGTAGCGAAACTGTCTAGGACAAGAGGGTTATGGCTATGCATTTTGTCAATAAGAACTGGAATCTTACACTCGAAGTCGAAGGTTTACCTGCATTCCTAAACCAATAATCAATTAAAACCGATACGCAGGCCATTGATTTTCTTTATTTATTGATCACTTGAAGATCGACTCGTCACGATTGTAACCTTTGCCTGACCTACCCCAAACCCTAGCAACATTGTATCACATGTTTATGACACCCCCCCCCCATGTCAGAAGCACCTCCTTCCTTCAAATCCGCCAAACACTCTGGCACTTTTCTTGTTTTTTTTCTTTCCAGTTTTAATTTATATTCTGACAACATATATTGGGCGTCTGTTTGTTTCGTTTACCAAAAACCAGCTTGTCATATTAAATTTTTTTGGCTTTTTCACCCACAAAATACTAACCTCTATTGTTACTAACATAACATTCACCGCTACTGAACAAAAGTGAAACCACTAAAATACAATTAACTTTTAAAATCTACGAGCTAAGCAACGGGCTTAGACCGGTGCAAGGTAGGGACTTAATGACACGAATAATCAAGGGTGAACCCCCCCCCCCTTCACCCCACCAGCTAACAATGAATATTTTACTGTCAGTTATGTCCGCACTCAAGCGAATCCAGTCACGACTTCGTTGTCTGACTTTATCGGCTGTTGTCTTCAACCCCACGACCGCTGGTGAAGTACACACCTTCACATAACCTTACGTATTGTATGTGTTTCCTGCGCAAAACTACATAACTGAATAATAATAAGTGTTATTTTTTTCTTGAAATAGATCGCGCCTATATAACTCAAAGAGGTCGTAGGGGCTGTTTATTATAATTGTATTTTATATGGAGTAAGATGTAACACTGACGTAGTAACATTATTTATCTTTTATTTATTTGAAAAAAAAATTAAATTCTACTAGAAATTGTTGAACGAATAAGTTACGGTATATTTCCAGTACGAAATGTTGTCGTAGAACCAGAACACATGCTAATGTGTAGGCAGTGTGTGTTTTCAGATACATCGGTCAGGCAGATGGGTAGGGCAGATGGGTCGAGCAGATGGGTCGGGCAGATGGGTCGGGCAGATGGGTCGGGCAGATGGGTCGGGCAGATGGGTCGGGCTCATAGGTCGGGCTCATGGGTCGGGCTCATGGGTCGGGCTCATGGGTCGGGCTCATGGGTCGGGCTCATGGGTCGGGCTCATGGGCCGGGCTCATGGGCCGGGCACATGAGTCAGATATATGTATCTAACACATGCATATGATTTTAACATATTAGTTGTTGTTTTTTTGTCATATATATATATATATATATATATATATATATATATATATATATATATATATATATATATATATACATATATATATATATATATATATATATACATATATATATATATACACATATATATATATATATATATATATATATATATATATACATATATATATATATATATATATATATATATATATATATATATATATATATATATATATATATATCAGAATCATGTATCTGATACAAAGAGCCACATATTAGATCTTGATAAAATCTAAATTATGTCATGCTTTTTTTTTATAATGACAGGAACATTAAAACAATAATATCAACTAATTATAGCCTAGACTACTTACAAAGCGTTTCGCTCAATCCCGTTGAATACCACATCAACACAGTAGAAGGGACAAACCCGAGTATATAACGAAAAATGTGAACTTGGCCTTTATTGACATTCAGGTTTATAAATAAAAATGCATCGCCGCACGTATTTCCAATGTGACTTGGGCAGCTCTAAAGAAAATGTTCAGCCAGTTGAATAGAGGGTTCCCCTTACTGCTCTATTTAATGGAGGGGCCAACGGGTAGGGGTGTTAGGGAGTGTGGGGGGGGGGGGGGGGGGTTAATACTTGTCTGACCTGACTTCACGTCCTAGTTTTTACCCCGCTGTGACGTCACGTACTCACAAGTGTTGGGGTCATGGTCAGGAGAGAGGTGGGTGGATGACGTCAGACGGTCCTGTTTGAAGCATTTCGTCTATCGTAGAACCCGTATCAAAACATACTGATCTAAACAGTGTATAAAATATAAACTTATTTTTTTTAAATTTTTATCTCACTTTTTGTACAAATATGAGAGGGGGGGGGTGAGGAGGGAGTCGACAATATATGAAGTCACGTACCAAGGAGGGAGGGAATTTTGACTTCTGTGACAATTTGTCACTCGGAGTAGAGGAGAGAGGTTAAAATTTTGATGCAGCGTATGTATCGAATGTATTACAAAAACATGATGTAGTGGTACTAGTAGCAAACTAACAAAACATTACTCGCTTTATTCAAAACTAATCATATCTTTAAATCAAATCTAGTTCTAACCTAACTTTAAACATATAGAGCTATAGGCTTAGTTATATATATTAATTATGTTCTAATTGAGAATCTACGCAGAAAAAAAAAATAAAAAAAAAAAATCAAACAACAACTACGAATGGTATTGGTATTGATCGATATAATTAATCTAAACTGGTTCAAACTTTATATAATTTATATAGAACCAGTGTCCCCGCGGAAATTTTAAGTGCGACCCCCACCCCCCCCCCCTACCCCGGAGAAAATATTTGAAGGAACACTGAGAGGGCCTATACGGTAAAGACCTCAATGTAAAATACTTAATACTATTTAGTACCTACTGAATACTCAGTGTGTATGTTATGTAAACATTTAAAATACAGTAAACATACCTGACAAATGTGTGAGCAGTACACAGTTAATGTCCCTATTGGGAGTCCAATATCGCGTGAGTAGGCTGTGTTCAAGTTTTTAACTAGGTCACGTGTGACGCTCACTAATCTGCGGGGTGTACTACACACGTTCAAGGGGTGGCCTACTTGTAGGAACATACCTCTAAGACTCTAAGACAGTATCTCCGCTATGTGACTTGTGTCCTTCCACATGCTAGAATCTCCTTTTAAATCTCAGTCACCTGTAACCGCCACCTGTAATATTGTATATCAGGCCAGGTACAATACAAAATCCAGCACACCGCGTTACAAACTTAATGTCTCGGAATGACGTCTGGGATTTGTAACAAGTATATCCCTGTCCTGAATACGTGACGCCTGGGTAAAGGTGAATTCATGCTTGAATGCTCATCCACTGCTGCGTAGACCCGGGTCCCTCCTATGAGATGGGAAAATCTGGAGGGAGATTTTAAACTTAGGAACGGGAGGAGGGGAGGGGGTAGAGGGTTGGGGCAATAGCGTAGCGAGGGGGGGGGGGGGCGGGGGGGGGGACATATGTCTCCGGGCGCCGACCTCAGGGGGCGCCAAAATGGGCTGAAAAATAAATTTAAATGTAGAGGGGGTGCAAACAGTGGCGTGCAGACCTATGTAGATGCCCGGGGCAAACTCAAGCGGAAGATGCCCCCCATAAAT